>NC_089736.1:3395000-3695000 GCF_035083965.1 Branchiostoma lanceolatum
GACAGTCATATTTCACTGCCACATGTATGTTTCTCCACATATTCCTACAATATGTTTGCAATAAGCCCACGGGGCATGAACTTGCAATAAAACTTTCTATTAATAATTGTAGCCGGCCGGGCAGTTTAGGTGGACTGTTCCTGGGATACATTACCACAGAAAACACCTACTTCTAAACACTCATCAATAAGGATTATTCATCTTGACTAGCATGTTGCCCGGATCTTCTTGACCCACGTTGGTGAAGGCCATGCAATCTCAGTCGAACAGAGATCCTAGTGCCTTTCCACCTAGCCATACAGCTCCCTTTCCAGTCATCGCTCCAATCATACCACCTACCACAGGTATGGGGATTAATGTTTGCCCAAGAGTACCTCCAACAATTGAAGCGGTGCCGGAAGCGGCACCCTTGACAGCATGAGTGGCTACCTCTCCCACAAACTCACTTTGAGAAATCTCGCCATTGTCACGTTTATTCCAAGAGTCCCAAGTGCGGCTTCCGAACTCATAGGTTTCTACCACTGCCGTTATTCCAATGCCAACTTTCCCCTGGTTCTCCATTATTTTTTTACCAAATGATTTCCCTCCTGACTTAGCAGCAGCCTTGGTACCACCCCTGACCAGACTCTTTGTGCCTTCCCTTGCTAAGCGGTCTGTACCTGTCTTAGCAGCAGCCTTGCTGCCATCCCGAACTAAACTCTTTGTGCCTTCCTTTGCTAAGCGGCCTGTACCTTCGTTCACTGCTGTCTTTGCTGTGTTATTTATGACAGCTTTAGACCCATCCCTTGCTACTTGCTTCCCACCTCCAGCTACCAAATCGCTCAAAGCCATTTCAATGCGAATGTTTGTGATGGGGTTCACGTCCTTTAAACCACTCATTAGTGTGGCACTTGCACCTTTCCTCATTGACTCCTCTATTGCCAGTCGTCTCATGACTGGATCGTTCATCAGTTGCTTTATTGCGTCCTTTCCTGCTTGTTTCATGACAGCTTTAGCTCCCTCCCCTGCTGCCTGCTTTGCCCCTTCTCTAGCTCCTTCGCCCATTGCTGTCTTTACTGCTTCATTCATAGCAGCATGTTTTGCAAAATCACTCACAGTACGTTCCATGAACGACCCTGTTGCTTCGTTTATTGCCGGACGCGAAAAGACTTGACCCGTGCCCATCATCGCGACTGTTTGCAAATATGCTTCATATCCTGCTTTTGACAGTTTTGTCTCCATCCCAGCTTTGGCCCCTCCGCTGACTATCTGCTTCACCCCTTCACCTACAGTCTCATTGCTGCTTCGAATGGTTTAATGCCAGCTTTAGTCCCCCCGCTTAGCCCCTTCCTTCTTTACAGATTCGATCTGCGAACTCTGGTAAATGCCCGTTTTACACCATGTGGCAAAATGCTCACAGTTGTTTGTAAATAGGGAATAGTCACCTTCACCAAGCTTGCTTTTAGCTCTACATACGGTTTCATCCGCTGAGGAACATTTGTCATAATCTATACGGTATACCATATTGCATATTACATATGAGGAAATATCCTCCACGTCTTCACGGACTACTGCAATAGGAACCCCTAACATACCAGAGCCTGCTATTACCCCTTTTGCACCAGGCAAAACATCGTTTGTATACTGAATCACAGATACTTCTCTAAGATCTGTGGGGTCTTCAGTCACAATCATGTGGTGCATGTAGCCCAGGCCAAAAACCGCAATCTGGTCTCCCTTGTGTACATCTCCTACGTCACGAACCTTGATTTCCTTGAATGACGGCATGGTCTTCTTTTGTACTGGAGATAATCTATTGGTAAAAATAGTAGTGATACATTTCAATTGTCAGGTTTCAGCCATGAAGTGTAGATTTCTGTATATCAATAATCAGACCTCGAACATGATGGACGAGGACAAACAATAATTACCATATATGTATAACCAAACACAAAAAGTCAGGACAGACGATTTCCAATTTGGTCGATAATATGTCAATCTTTATTGTTTCAATTGCATCGCCCTTTAAAGTAGTAATATATTTGTTATGATCGTAGATTCATGGGTCAGATATGAAGGGTACTTTTGTGAGAAAAGCCACAAAGCACGAAGAAATGAATATTTTGTTACTCGAAGGATGACTGGAAATCTCTTAAAAACAAATATGATAAATATTTTCGACAACCCAGGTCCCTGTCAAAATAACCCAGCACAAATAGAGGGTAAAAATTAAATACAATCATTTGTCATCAGAGCGTCTCTACGATGATTTGATGTACAGTTTTCTTATTTTACGTACCTTCTTGAAAAGGTGACAATGGCAAACCTGTCCACGTCAGCTCTATATCCGGGTTAAGCAAAAATGGCGCCTTGCTGCAGTTGACTGCGTCAGAAAAAAAGAGAGAAAGGACAGATTTATTTTGTCACGTCAATATGATATTTAGAAACCAATGTCAAAAATATGTTAAAGCAGAAGTCTGGTGTGTTTGATACAACTAACTGGCGGTGGTCGTCTTCAATTCTAGAAGCTAAAGAAGCATGTTGAATGGCGGATGGGTATGCGTTGATTTGTTTATTTTTCAGGACAATAGCACCTGAGTTAGCTGACAAGATAGCTTACCTTGTCCTAACCCAGACAATGGGTTGTCCTAGGTGAAATCATCTTTGATGTTCTTAGAACAGACATACATACACAAGATGAATATTTAGTCTCTTGATAGAAAGCCAAATATAAGGACACGTTTTGTTTATAATAAGTGATTGGCATATGCATACGTGTTAAAATGTGACTATTCTGCACATGTAATTGCCCCCCTCACGCACCTCTTCAAAATGCATGCATCACCTCTAATTTAATACCCTACAGAAAAGCTTTCGATGATCACAGTAATATTTACGACCATTTCAATGAATGGCTGTGTAATATGTTAAGATCAAGGTAAAACGACAGAAGCCTTCTTACAAATGGCGCTTTTGTGTTGTCAACATACCTGTGTTCACCGGGTCGTGTCTAACCTCGAAAGCCTTTGATCTGTAATGGTTAACACATGGGCCTTCTGCTTTCTGCGAGTAAAAAGCACTTAGCTCTTTCTTCATGTAACTGCAGAGAAAGGAAAAGAAAATACAACTTGTTCAGACAGGCTTAAGGATCACGAAACTCTCAATCATAGTCATTTGTCAAAGAATTCGTTGATCGGTTCAATCACGTCTACTAACCTGTGCTACGCTTGCAATGACGGTGTCGTTCTATGGTCGGTCTTAACACCACATATACACCGCACTGGAGCAATGGAGCGTCTCTATGATGATTTGATGTGCAGTTTTCTTATTTTACGTACCTTCCTGATCCTGAAAAGGTGACAATGGCAAACCTGCCCACGTCAGCATCCGGGTTAATACGTGTAAAAATGCAAATCCGCTGCAGTTGACTGCGCCAGAAAAAAAGAGAGACAGGGCAGTGATCGCCACGATTCACCTGGTACCCTTACGATGAAGAACCCATTATCTTTTAGGAGTACTGTACAATTTCTTTCTCTGGTAACAATGTTATTTTTCTACGTCCCAAGAAATATCCAACACGCCTGCACGTACTTCTGCAATAGGAACCCCTGACATACCTCTGATACGATCCCACTTGCACCAGGAAAAACATCATATTGTAATAGTGAATCACAGATACTTTTCTAAAATTACGGGGGTCTTCAGTCACAATCGTGTGGTGCGTGTAGCCCAGTCTACAAACCGCAATCTGTTCTCCCTTGTGTACATCCCCTAGGCTACTGGTAAAAAGAGTAGAAATTAAGTGTTGAATTCCGGCTGCGAATGCCAAAAATCAGACTTTGAACATGATGAAGGAGAATGTAAAGAAATTATCACCTTAACCTTAAATAAACACGATAAACGCTGTTATTTACAAACCGGGGGTCTTATGGTGTTATAACTTGGCAAACGTGTGGTGCTGTTGCTTCCAGATCTTTTGTAATTGCCAGACTGCGCTAGCAACTCTCCAACTTTACATGCATGTTGATGCAAGGCACCACTACACACGTTTGTGTACTTCATTAATTCAGCTTATTTCACGGTCATGTTTTAGCGCCCTCTTTCTCTCAGTCCGCCAACTGCAGCATTGTGAATCGTGATCAACCGCACCGTTGCAAGGATAGGATACACCAAGCAGGTGTTGTAGAGCCTCCTTGGCTATCATCGGTTGAACTGCTAATTGTGATGGACTGACAGAATCGCTCCAAGTTTGACATCCAACACCATATTGTGGGAGACATAGCATAGTTGATACGCAAGGAGAAGTCAATAATTGTCATCCATTATCAACGTACCATATGTGCAGTCGGCACGGTGCAAGAGAGACGCTATACGGCTGTCTGAGATACTACAACCAAGGTTCGCAGCAAACCTGTTTGTTTACACGGTTACAGAGCCCCTTGTGAAGCTAACAATTACAAAAACCAAATATATTGCATCAAGCCCTGTTCTAGGCGTAAAAGAAAAGAAGAAATCGATTTCAGGAGGAATTCATTATGTTTTAGATCGACAATCGGTTGTACTGTGCAATATGGTTTTAAGCTGGGTAACCAGGATAATGTAATGACCCTCCGTGGTGACCCGAGGTCCGTAAAGGTCAACCTTGAAATCTTTCTATACCCTGATTACCCAATTTTAGTGAAAACAACACAGTATAACCGACTGTCGATCTAAAATCCAATGACTTTCGTTAACGCCCTTCTTTGCAGCTAAAATATGGTTACACACACTGTCTTTGGTTTGTGGATATGTTAGCCCCACTTTGGTGTAATGTAACCGTATAATTTATGGTTCCTAGCGTTAAATGAACGAGTTTGCTAAGCACCTTGGTTGTAGATCCTCCTTGGCTATCATCGGTTGAACTGCTAATTGCGATGGACAGACAGGATCGGTCCAACTGACAGTTTAAAGTTTGGCAGCCAACGCCGTATTGTGGGAGACATGTCAAGATAGATAAGAGTGGCGTCATTGTACCGCGCGCGGCGAGTTCGAGGATGTTCGAGAAGAGCATTTTAATAAATGACACGATAAACGCTGTCATTTTTGCAAACCGGGGGTCTTACAGTGTTATAACTTGGCAAACGTGTGGTGCTGTTGCTTCAAGATCTTTTGGAAATACCAAACTGCACTTGCAACTCTCCAACTTTACATGCATGTTGATGCAAGGCATCACTACATACACGTTTGTGTACTTCATTAATTAATGGGAGACATGGCATAGTTGATACGCAAGGAGTTCATGACCACCCTACTAAACGGTTCCTGAATTAAGGGTATAGATTACAATTGACAGTTGCTTAATATATGTATAATAATTATGTTTGTATTTAAACTTCCGACGTACCCGTCTTCAACCTACCTGTTTTAAGGTAGTGTTCACCTGTGATTTTAAGAACGCATTTATTGTTGATTAGGAACAATTATATTATCTTTGTATGTAACCGATAGATTGCCTAATGTCACTACTTTTTAAAAATAATGTGAAAAGTACGCAATTCAGCCTATGGCTGCGAGGTACTCCATGTTTTCCGATCACAATGATCAAATAAAACCATTCATTCAATTCAGCTTATTTTACGGTCATGTCTTAACGCCCTCTATCTATCAGCCCACAAACTGCAGCACTGTGAACCGCGATCAATCGATATCAACCGCACCGTTGCAAGGATATCATATGATACCCCAAGCAGGTGTTGTAGAGCCTCCTGGACTATTGTTGGTTGAACTGCTAATTGTGATGGACAGACAGGATAACCGACTGTCGATCTAAAATCCAATTGACTTTCGTTAACGCCCTTCTTTGTAGCTTAACTATTGTTACACACACTGTATTTGGTTTGTGGTTATGTTAGCGCCACTTTGGAGTAATGTAGCCGTATAATTTATGGTTCCTAGCGTTAAATGAACGAGTTTGCTGAGCACCTTGGTTGTAGACCCTCCTTGCTATCATCGGTTGGACTGCTAATTGTGATGGACAGACAGGATCGGTCCAACTGATGATTTAAAGTTTGGCGGCCAACACCGTATTGTGGGAGACATGTCAAGATAGATAAGAGTGGCGTCACTGTAGCGCGCGCGGCGAGTTCGAGGATCTTCGAGAAGAGCATTTAAATAAATGACACAATAAACGCTGTCATTTTTGCAAACCGGGGGTCTTATAGTGTTATAACTTGGCAAACGTGTGGTGCTGTTGCTTCCAGATCTTTTGGAAATACCAGACAGCGCTGGAAACTCCCCAACTTTACATGAATGTTAATGCAAGGCACCACTACACACGTTTGTGTACTTCATTAATTCAGCTTATTTCACGGTCATGTTTTAGCGCCCTCTATCTCTCAGTCCGCCAACTGCAGCATTGCGAACCGCACATTTGCAAGGACAACGTTATAGACCAAGAAGGTCGTGTAGAGCCTCCTTGGGTAAAACGGAATCAAAAACTTATTTGAACACATTAGTGCTCGAAATAATCTTGAAAACCGATGTTGCCCGCAAACTGTGTGTACTATGCAGTGGCCGTGACTGTCACAGATATTTCTCCTTCACTTTATCGACAATCGGTTTCTAGCCTCCTACGATATAATATCTAGTCCTAGTACCACGCGCATTCACCACGGTTCAAAAGAGACACTCTACGGCTGACAGCAGTACTGCAACTAGAGCTCGTTGTATACTCGTTTGCTTGCACAGTTTACGCTGGTAAAACGGCATAGTTAATACGCAAGAAGTCAGTAATTGTCATCCATTATCAACGTACCATATGTGCAGTCGGCACGGTACAAGAGAGACTCTATACGGCTGTCTGAGGTACTACAACCAAGGTTCTCAGCAAACCTGTTTGTTTACACGGTTACAGTGCCCCTAGTTCCGCTAACAATTACAAAAACCAAATATATCGCATCACGCTCTGTTCTAGGTGTAAAAAGTAAGAAGCAATCGAGTTCAGGAGGAATTAATTATATTTTAGATCGACAATCGGTTATACTGTGCAATATGGTTGGTTTTAAGCTGGATAACCAGGATAATGTAGTGACCCTCCGTGGTGACCCGAGGTCCGCAAAGGTCAACCTTGAAATCTTTCTATGCCCTGATTATCCAGTTTTAGTGACTACATCACAGTATAGCCGACTGTCGATCTAAAATCCAATTGACTTTCGTCAGCGCCCTTCTTTGCAGCTAGAATATGGTTAGACACACTGTTTTTGGTTTGTGATAATTTTAGCGACACTTGAGAGTAATGTTACCGTGTAATTTATGGTTCCTAGCGTTAAAAGAACGAGTTTGCAAATTCTTTGCGGGAGGATCTAAAGTATAAGGTAAGGTTACCCATCATCTGTTTTCCAAAGTATTCCGAGCCCTGCTGTGTCTCCTTTCGGATACCATTTTGATTTGGTTTACTCAAGAAGCCTCTACACGACCTACTTGGTGTATCCGGCCGTGCAACAGAGCGGTTCGGATCTCGGTTCACAATGCTGCAGTAGGCGGACCGAGAGATAGAGGGCGCTAAAAAAGGACCATAAAAAAGGCTGAATTAATGAGGCACATGGGCGCGTGCTTTGTATCTCGGGGAAGTGTCGCAAGCTATCATTGGTTGAACTGGATCGGTCCAACTGATAACGTATTATGGGAGACATGCCAGGATAGACGATATGTTCGACGCGTATACGTACAGTTTGAAGTAATGAAATGACCACCATAGCAATTTTTTTTGGGGACATTTTTGATTAAACTTGGTGATAAAATGTACCTGTCCACGTATGAATAGGAATTAATAACAAAAATTAGATGTGACAATTTTACACCCCCGTGTAAAGCACATTTGGCATGGTCCAAACTGGTACTGCTGCTGCTGTATCACAGGGAATGCTGTGGAGTTTCTTCTACTTTGTTTGCAACTTTTCGGCTTATTTTAACTGTTTTTTTCCTGCGCTTGAAGAACAACGTTTGGACCCTTCCCCGGTGGATTTAAACTGACAAATCTTGGTGGCTTGATGAGAAAATGTGTGTTTCCTGGAGTGTGGAATTTGGAGAAGACAACATGGCGAAATGAACGGGCGGCGGCGTGGTGTGGAGAAGACGAGTTCATACAAGGTAAAATAACAAATCATTCTGTCCATATTGTTTGTAAGCGACCAGTAAGGGCATGTGAAAGATACCCTTTTAAAAATGTGTGTAGTTTTTAGGTCCTGTCGACAAATTATTCTTCATTTTAGACCGTGAGGCTTGGGAGGACTTAATTTTGCCCCATTTTCTTGAATATTCGCATTTTGTGGTGTGCTTATAGAACATTGAATGTAACTGCTGTTATGTGTATGTCTCACTTATATATTGTAGAAAGTTTCAGTTGACATTTGTGCAAAAGAATGTAATAACAGAAGTCTCTTCTTTGTTAATCTCCACGTGGTGCGCCTGGGTCAGTGACCACCTGTTGGAATGCGCACGTGTGTAGGATTTAATCCGCAAATTTTCCCGCCCAAAATTGTCGTGTATTGCGCAACACAATTTGATATATTCCATTCTATAGATGAATTCAAATACATTCTAGAAGGCGACAACCCTTATCCCTACAAATAGGTAAATATATCAAAGAATGTTTAGATCTTAGAACTAGTACTGTAGTGTGATACGTGAAACTCGACATGTTGAAGCATTCATATACTTCTAATCATTTTGTATGCCATTGTTTGTTGTTTGCATGTATAGTTGTAGATGACCTTACGAAAGTCGCTGTACTTTTGTTGTGTCAATAAAGATTTCAATTACTCCGTAAACAAGGCGGCCGGGGCATTAGCTTCGAAGCTGCGCTAGAAGTTTGCAAGTTAGTTAGGTTTGGTCAGTCATTTCTCTGTTGCACTAGCTAAGTTATATATCATTATAATGAATGTTTATCACTCAGGCAAGTAAAATGTTCCCCAATCCTCTGTGCCCAGTTTATTTGGATTAGATATCCAACTTAGTTGGTGTGGTTGGTGGGGCGTCTAAGGTTTTGCTTCGATGTGAAGAAGTTTGTCTTCAAAAATGTCATACAAATTTATTGGATATTAATATTCATTGATATTTTGTTGAGCTTGAACTCTCAATAAAAATTGAAAGAAAGTTATGGCCTGGCCCTGATGTAAACTGAATGTCTTGTCAGATCTTGTAAAAGAACTGTTTCTATTTCATATTTTGTTTAATGTTTTTGGCCCAACTTGTATAAGTCATCATTAGTGATAAAATGACCTTTTCTAATCACATGTTGCCCCTGTCAATGCCCTAAACTGTTTATTGTTTTCATACATAGTTTGCTGTGCATCTTAAGGACTTGAGCTGTGACTCCTGTTGGACCAGACTAACACTCGTGAACACTGAAGGAGCCCAAATGTTTCTACAGGTAAGATTGTTTGAATGATACCCTATACTGTATATGAGATGGACTAATCCTCAGTCAACAGACATTCTTCACTCTGCATTCACACTTCAGTAAGACAGCCAGAGATGCACAGTGCCCATTCAGAACTTTTATTCAGTCTGTGAGACTTTCAAAGCAAAGTATTTTACATACTTTGTCTAAACTTGAAAAGGACTTGCAATGCATGGAACATCGTATCCTCCTTTCTAACATCAAGTAACTTAGTTTGTTTTGTTTTAACTGCACCTTGACATCAAGAAAGTGTATTACAGATTGCTATTGTATATAATTTTTTTATAAACCTACACAATACCACATTCATATTCAATGTTGTCAATGAAATTTTGTAGTTTGATAGACTTTCTTCCTAGGCACAAATTATGATCAATCCTGGCTGTTCATGCTTAGTTTTGGATCTAAAATTTAAACTTTAGTAGTTGGTAACAGGTAGACCAGCTGAAGAAAAGTGAATAAAATACAGCATGACATTCTAGATGTTAGTTGTAAGAAAGGCCAACTGCTGCTATCAAAGCCCTGACTTTTGTTTGTCTTTCTTGAAGATGAGACCCCAGAGACCAGACTGTAACCTGTTGGGAGGAAGAACCAGACTTTGATCAGCAGAGCAGTGGAAGAAGATGGGGAGTTGTGAGTTTTTAGACATATAACAAATGTTACGAATGTTATGGAATGTATATTGTCTGATGACATGTATGTTCTGTGAATAATGTTGGTATATGTTAATTTAGCATGTGGTTTTTCTGAATGAGTTTTTATTTTACACCCTAGGCTACTGGCAAACCTGACCATGCCGGACCTGTCAGCTATCCTGTGTGCCTGTTGATATTCCAGAAGGACTTGGCTATGTTCCTGTGGGACCTGTCCTTATTCCAGGAGGATTGTTCCAGGAGGACCTATCTGTGTGTGCTGTGGGACCTGTCAGCTATCTACAAGACAAGAGAACATCGGACTGTGACTGTAAGTTGGCTTGTACTTCTAGAATTCTTTCAAAATAGGGATCTGCATGCCGCAAAGCGTAATCAACCGTTTAGACTTTGCGAAACTTGAAGCCGGAGCATTTGATTTTACATTTAATTCGTGCAATACCTGCTTAGCGTTCAAGGTATGATCTAATAGAACGTAATACGTGGCCGCTGTCTTCTGGGATTCAGCGCAAAGCGTAGTCGCAATCTCCCAATTCATTTATTTATGCAGATCCCTAAAAATGACAATAAAAAACGTTGGGAAAGGGCATGTCTGCGATCCTCTGAATTTTTAGTTCCAAACACCATAAAATGATTGTCAAAACTAGCCCTCCCTTCTGTTTGTTGTCATTTCTGAAAGATTTCACATTTCTTATACTAATACCTAGTTTAAGGTTGTGACTAATATTATATTGTAGATATTCATCGGAGAACACAGTACATTTTCCTTTTGAAGAGAGCATTTGCAATGTTGTTTTTTCATTCTGTATGGCAATGGGGTATATCGTCAATATCATTTGCAATCAGACTGTTCCCTGATATCCTCTTCATCACATTAGACTTCACCTTTTTGACATGTTTTCTGACATGACCTAAATGAAAAAGGGCATGCATGGAGATTTGAACTTCTCAAGAATAAACAAATCTGATAATTAATTTTGTCTTACTCTTACCTTTTCTCTGACATGGCCTCAATGAAAAAGGGCATGTATGGAGATTTGAGCTTCTCAAGAAAAAATAGATGTTGTGTTTTGTCTTACCCTTACCTCTTCTCCGACATGACCTCAATGAAAAAGGGCATGCATGGAGATTTGAGTTTCTCAAGAATAAACAAATGTATATAATTTACATCAACTCAAGGTATTGATCAAGTTAATCATCAATTTGTGTGGTTTTCACTTTATTTCTCTCAACAATTTTATGAGTGATGAAGAGGATTTCAGGGAAAATACTTTGGTTATATGATGATTCTTGGAATTGTGTCCCATTGCTTTACAGAAAATGGAAAAGACAAGTTGTGCTTTCTGTAGAGTGAAATGTACTACCAGGTAAGCTGCATGTGTGTGATGACTTTTGAAAGAGAGGAATTGAGTTAAGCAATCAGCGAATTTCAAACAAAAATATATATTGGATTATATACAAAACTGTATGCATTTTTGGATTTATGGACATTTTGCCCGGTACAAATGGCAACTCATGGTTTTGATGTTCTTGACATGTGAAAAGGAAAATTCAGAAGTTTAAAATATGTTTCATATCAAGTATGTCTTACAAATCTTGGCAACTTGAAAACTAATTCTATATGACAGTACGTGCATCCACAATTTGATGACGCAGGAACACAGTTTGGTAAGTATTGTACAGAATTGATGTACTGTATCATTGACTTTTATTCATATTATAGTGCATTGTACAGTACAGGCTTCAGTATATGCATTAAATCCTGGAATATTGTGTGACTCGCACGTAAGTCTTAATGTGAGATAGACAAATATGTAGCGAGATAGTAAATTCGGCAAAACCTTTTTAGAGGTCCGTGAACCCCGAACTTGCGAACTATTTTAAAGATCTTAAGGATTGCAAAGAAATATGTCCAAACCATTTGGGAACCATGGTAGATAACAGGGCCTGATTCTCTCACCACAAAATGGGCTATAAGACACAATCCATAGTCCCACAACTCTATCCAAAAATTCCGAGGTACGTTGCACGAAATCCTGCATGACTTGGTGCATAATCCCAAAGCCTGTACTGTACAACAATAATGAGATATGCAAGTTGACCAAAAATAGTAAACCTGTCGCGTCGATATTCTGCATGGCATATTTCAAAACTGGGTGCAAGTTTGATGAAATGGCATATTAAGGTCGTTTTTACAATTTTCAGTGATCGCGAAAAGTGGCTACAAGAAAAAAATCACATATTATATTCATCACAAGCTATATCATGAGGCATTGCGTTTTAGGCAGTAACTGTGTACTGTGTAGACAGCCCTCCCTCACATACATGTACTTGTCAATCCACGAATGTTCTAATCACTCTTCCAAATTTACAACTTTACTGTAACTTAAGTTACTACATTTGCTACAGTGTAACCACTTATATAATCCAAAAGTTCACAGGATGTACTAGAAAGGTAGTGGCTGAAGGATTTGTCCATTTACAGTGTAATTACTGTAAAAGCAATTGCTCAACCTTGAAAAGTTGAGAATGGCAATAGATAGTTATGTTAGATGTATATTCCTCGACACACAATAATGCAAAGCCTCATGGAATAGCTTGTGTTGGCGCCATGTTTGTTTTAAAGTTTGCTTTTTTGTTGCGATACAAAATCGACTATAACCAGTGTAAAGTTTGTTGAAGCTTTTCACTATGTAAATATGAGGATAATATATCTATTAGCCAGGTGATGCATTTGGTCATTTCAGGGAATTTGCACATAGTTTTGAAGTATGCCATACAGAATATTGTGCGTTACCCATGACAGGCTGGACGGTTTACTATTTTTAAGACTAGCTAACTCGCATGTACGTTTCTCAATTATTGTTGTACATGCACTATAGTATAAATAAAGGTCAATGATACAAGTTTCCGAACTGTTTGTGTTCCTGGGCAAGCACTCAGGTCATCAAATTGTGAGTGCACACGCTGTTATATTCAGTTTTCAAAGGAAACTAAAAGGTTTGGTTGGAAAACTTACTATACTGTGCTAAATATACCCCGACGTCAAGTTTGACCTAATTTGGGATTACCGTTTGAAAATTGCGCCATAAGTGGCCGACATCACTCCCGCGGCATGATATTAGCCCTCCCACCTCTAAACCTGCGTTTTGGGGCATCAAAGAAGAATTGAGCTGAGAAATTCACTCTGGGGTATGTTTGGTATAATAAGTTTTCCATCCGAACCTCTAAGTTTCCTTTAAGAAATAAAAGTTTGTCTATCTAGATAAAGAAGTCTTTCATGACTTTCACATGGTCAACAACATGAAAACGTTGCTTTCTGCTTCAAATCATAATTGTTCCAAGTAAGCTAAACAGTGCTAACAAAGTTTGATCTTTCATCGCACAATTCCTCTCTTTGTGACCAGTCAATGTGTTCAAATCACCTGCCAAGAACTCCCCCTATTTGCATTTGATAACATAATTAATTGGATTAAGTTTTTCCCTCCGATTCTCTTAGTCTATGGTTCACTCTCCTAATTTGCATAAATTTGCATATCCAGGTCTCTCCTGATTTGCATACTTGGTATTCCTTGCTATTCTTGGTCAGGCTTGTAGACATTGCACTATGTACATTGTATTGTATTTTCAATGCTTTGAAAGCTTATAATGGATGCGTCCTGTATTACTGTATTAAGTTTACTCATTTCTAAGTGTCTTCGTTCCTTTTCCCTGATCAGTCTGTGCAAATGTTCTCCCGAGGAATGTCTTTTCTGGAAGACATTGGGGCGTCGAAACCCCAGTACACAAGCACATTGACTGACAGGAAAAGGAATGAAGACACTTAAAAATGAGTAAACTTAATACAGTAATACAGAACGCATCCATTATAAGCTTTCACAGCATTGAAAATACAATACAATGTACATAGTGCAATGTCTACAGGGCTGACCAAGAATAGCAAAGAATCCCAAGTATGCAAATCAGGAGAGACCTGGATATGCAAATTAGGAGAGTGAACCATAGACTAAGAGAATCGGAGGGAAAAACTTAATCCAATTAATTATGTTATCAAATGCAAATAGGTGGAGTTTTTGGCAGGTGATTTGAACACCAACACACTGATCACACAATTCCTCTTTTTGTGATTAGTCAAACTGCTTAGCTACTTGGATATCTCAACATTTGAAGCAGAAAGCAACTCATCAACAGGACATTTTCATGTTGTTGACCATGTGAAAAAGAAGTCTTTCATGACTACCTGTTTATATTTCTTAAAGGAAACCTATTATTAGTAAGAGGTTTTGGATAGAAAACTTAATATACCACAGAGTGAATTTGTCAGCTGTATTTAAACATGTGACATCACTTTGGGACGCCCCAAAATGCAGAGGTGGGAGGGCTTAGATAACACCCTTCTCACCTTCACATTTTGCCTAGGGCCACTTATGTCGCGATTTTCAAACGGTTACAGGAGTCGCAAATTAGGTAAAATAGGTGAGAACATGACGTTGAGGTATATTTAGCACAGTATAGTAAGTTTTCCAACCAAACCTTTTAGTTTCCTTTGAAAACTGATATCACAGCGTGTGCGCCCACAATTTGATGACCAGGGCAGGAACACAGACAGTTCAGAAACTTGTATCATTGACTTTCATTCATACTATAGTGCATGAACAACAATAATTGAGATATGTAAGTTAGGTAGTCTTAAAAATAGTAAACAATCCAGCCTGTCATGGGTAACGCACGATATTCTGCACGGCATATTTCTAAACTATGTGCAAATTCAATGAAATGACCAAATGCATCAGGCTCATAGTTACATAGCGAAAAGCTTCAACAAACAAAAAGTTATCGTTGATCTTGTATCGCAACAAAAAAGCAAAAAACAAAATTGCTGCCAACAAGCTATCTCATTTACATTGAATTGTTCTGCCCTGAACATTCGAGGATTGACGAGTATGCGAAGGAGGGCCACCATTTTGTTGGGCAACATACGAATGATTTAAAAACGGTAATGATAATAAGCTTGTCGTACACTGTAAAAAACTTGAACACAGAACTACTACATAAAAAATCAGAAATTACAGAATGTAATCGCTGTATACACAAACTTACTGCCTAAAACGCAACGCCTCACGATATAGCTTGTGATGAACGTCAATGCCATTTTTTTTCTTAGAAAATTTGTAAAAACGACCTTAAGCCTGCAGCTTTGGTCATTTCATCGAACTTGCAGCCAGTTTGAAATATGCCGTGCGGAATATCGACATATGTTTTCATTTAGCTTCAGTAGTATATGGTACCCGGTAACGAGTGTGGTCACGACAGGCTGGACTGTTAACTACTTATTGGTCAACTTGCATATCTAATTAATGTTGTACAGTACAGGCTTTGGGATATGCATGAAAGTCATGCGAGATTTCGCCGGACGTACCCCAGGATTTTACGAGAGACTTGTGGGACCTACCGCAAGATGCTGATTGTGTCTTGTAGCCTATTTTAATACTCAGGCCCTGTTAAATGGAATCTAGCGTGGTTCCAAACAGTTTGGACATATTTCTTTGCAAAATTCTTAACACTAATTATAAGCTGCTGCTTCCAGAAGTTTGTTCCCGACCGGGGGACTGGAGGTCAAAGGGCATTGCACAACCACTGATTACGTCATTCCATGATCCCTTGCGGCCATCACGTAACCAACATGGCGCCCATGTCATCTGCCGAGCTTCTTTTTGTTGTTTTCAGCAATAACTTCTCAGTTTTAATGCCCAACTGTCTGGGTTTATGCACAAATAAGTGTTTGGGGAGCTTGATACTACAGATTCTGGTGAAAAATACCGTTCCATGATCGAGGATTCTACATTAAATGGCAAAAGTGACGGCGTGCACATGGAACGACAAGTTTGCGTCATCCCAGGGGGAATTAACTCAACGGCTTCGGAAGTAAACGCAGTGTTGGAAATTTTGACATTCGTTGTGGAGCTGACAATGGTCAATTTCATTTGTGAACGGGATAGAAGTTGGAGGCAAGAAATAGGTGTATTATATTTTTTATATAGTCTCAGAAAAGGGAATGATATGTTGCAATGGATAAGCCTTTTAGCCTAGTAGTCATATACTCAAACTGCAGTAATCTGAGTGCGTATTTCTTCATGTGATTCTGAAATAATTTCCTAAATAGCCTGTGGCCTTCTGACATGTTACTAATGATATCTACAGCTATGAACATTGCTGAATGATAATTTTTATATCACTGTACTTGTTACACCAAGAGCATGTAATGGGCAGGAAATCTGGCAGCTTAAGGGTCAAGATCATTCAAAATCGTTTGCAAGTTCGGGGTTCACAGACCTCTCAAAAGGTTTAGCTAACGCAGTAGATTAAGTTTATCTTGAACTCTGGCAAATTCCGAGCCTACACTGGTTTTAAGGTCTCACATTAATAGTTACGTGCAAGTCACACAAAATCCCAGTATTTGATGCATATCCTGAAGCCTGTACTGTACAATGCACCATAATATGAATTAAAGTCAATGATACAGTACATGCATTAAGTACAATACTTACCAAACTGTGTTCCTGTGTCATCAAATTGTGGATGCACATACTGTCATATAGATTTAGTTTTTAAGTTGCCAAGATTTGGAAGACATACTTATGAAAAATATTTACTGAATGTTCATTTTCACATGATGTCAACAACATAAAAACCATGAATTGCCATCTGCACTGGGCAAAATGTCTATTAATCCATAATGTGGTTTTGAAAATAATCCAATATGCATTTTTGTTTTGCTGATTCCTTAACTCAATTCCTCTCTTTCAAACATCACACACAGCTTACCTGTAGTACACTCTATAGATGTTAGTATAAGGTGAATTCTTTCAGAAATGAAAACAAACAGAAGGGAGGGCCTGAGTTTTAACAATAGTGGTTGGAACTAAAAATTCAGAGGATCGCAGAAATGCCCTTTCACAACATTTTTCATTGCCATTTCTAGGGGTCTGCATGGGAGGTCCCGATCACGCTTTGCAATAAATTCTGGAAAGCAGTGACCACGTATTACGCTTCATTTGTGTAGGCTGGATGTTTCGCGTTTGATGACTTCAAAATTTACAAACTATAAACAGCAAGACGCAGAAACTTGAGAAAGCAACGGCCCCGTATTACGCTTCCTTCATGCTGGCTGCATGTTCACGCATAATGCACAGATTACGTTAACGTTAATCAGAGCAGTTGTAACGGCTTCTAATTGCGCAACGTCATACAGCTGATTACGCCTTGCAGCATGCAGACCCCATATTTGAAAGAGTTCTGAAAATAAAAGGCAACTCACAGTCAAAGTCCGATGCACTCTTGTCTCGTAGATGGCTGACAGGTCCCACAGGAATACAGGCAAATCCTCCTGGAATATGGACAGGCACACAGGATATAGACAGGTCCCACAGCAACATGGTCAGGTATACAGCATCAGCTTCTAATAACCTGGGGTGTAAAAGAAAAACATAGTCAGAAAAATCACAATGTCAGCACCAAGGACAGATCCTGTATTGTAACTCAACAGCTAGAGCTGACAGCAATATCTGATTTCGTTTGAAGATAGGAATTACTTGCAACCAGGAATGTTTAAATGTTAGTGCGGATTGAAGAAAAATCATGTCAAATTTACACAACACTATTCACAGAGCAATTGCATGACTGCCATTGGACATCAAACATTTACAATAGTTACAGCATTTGTTTAAGATCTAAAACCTGCTTTGGGTGAGGGGCAAGAGCACATGAGCTTTGTTAGTAAGGTGAAAAAATAGAACAGAAAATTACATTGAATCAAAAGTCCATTTAAATTATACATTAATCTCGTAGAATATCAAGCCAAACAACAATCACACAAAATACATCTCACATCAGAAAGTACGTCAAAAAGTTAACACACATATCTCATTGAGAGACCATGTTATTCTGAAAGATATTCAAGAAACTTGCACACGATGGACATAACAGGCAATTGCTCATTAACAAAAATGAAACACTCAGACTCTGAATGAGCAACACTTTTTGATTGTAGAGAAATGTATAATGTAATATAATTCTTATTACAAACATTCAAATACACATAGCAATTCACCCAGACACAGATATACATGAAAATCATTTTTTAATGATGATTCTGAATACTTTTCATCAACTTACGGTCAACACGTCATCTTACCTAAAGATTAAATCACTGATTGTTTTCTTTCAGAATTTGAATGTCTAGAAATAGTATCCAAAGTTAACATACCTACATGTAGAATGTGCTTAATATCCTGATATCTGAATGCAAGACCAGAGTTACAGTGCCTTAAGTTTAAAATGACACTTTGCTTCAAATGATGTCAACTACATGTAACACCTGTCCAAATGTGAACAGTGTCCTTACCTGTACATCCATGTTCTACACCTACCTGTCAGAAAAGGCAGGTATACATTTGAAACACCGAGAGGGAGTAACATTAAACTGCCCGCCCCGGGGTTTGATCCCCCGAGCTCCAGATCATAACCTCACACACTCCAACCACTTAGAGGCTAAAAGGTCGCGACCCCTTAGGCTGAGCAGTTGGTGTGGTGCTATCACTGCTGCATGATAGTCCCTGTTACACATGAGAGGTTTATGTCTAGCATGTAAATCAGTTGCCAGTCCATGACTCATCCACTGAAGAACACAATCAAACAATAAGTTAGCATGAACTTGACATTCATGATGATCAATAATAGAAAAAAAAGTACTGCACTATAATGCATGGAATCCTAGTATGGAAATGTGGACAAAAAGAAATGTCATTAACAGCTATCTTAAGAATCAAACTTTCAGACAAAGTCACTGTCAAATTGTGTCAACTGTCTAGTAAACACATTTCATTCACTTATCTATTCATCTAAAATCTTAAGTCATCTGGATGGGCTTCAAAGAGGCTGAACTGAACTGACCAAAACCCTGGCTCCTTTCCTGTCCCCTACTACAACAATGGCCCCTTCCATGGCTCAAGTTCAATGACCTGATTACATGTACCACAGTGATCATGTGATCACCTGGTAAGGTTACACACAGCTTGAGGTGACAGACAATAACAGTGGCTAAGGTCTCATTCCTGAGTTAATCTGTGTGTAGACTCCGAAGGAGTGCGTACGCCAAAAAATGAACGGCTGCATGAACGTGTGTTTATATCGGTGGGAAATTCCATTTTAGCCAGCCCGACTGATCTC
Source organism: Branchiostoma lanceolatum (assembly GCF_035083965.1). NCBI lineage: Eukaryota > Metazoa > Chordata > Leptocardii > Amphioxiformes > Branchiostomatidae > Branchiostoma > Branchiostoma lanceolatum. Next base: position 3,414,297 of record NC_089736.1, read on the forward strand.
AAGCGTCAAACTGATGAAAGCTTGTTTGTAACTGAAGATATTAGCAGGTAAAGTTTGGCAGCCGCGCGCGAGGTCGGATGTCCACAGCCCGACAATGTAGGTGAACCGGTCGTGCGCTTTCAGCTGGAAAGTGCCTTTTTTGGGGGTGTAGCTAAGTGCAGTTTGTAATTGCCATAAAAAGGAATTGTATGCCAACTGGTAGTTGGCAATTTTTTCACATGATCTACTACTAGCAGGGTAAATGTGCTCAACAGAGAATGAATAACATTGGTGCATTTCTTATAGCTTCATTACGAACGCGCCCGTGTAAAACATTTTTTATAACATGTAAGCCTATGGGGCAAAAAAAACTCATGAATGAGACCCTAAACAGCAAAGAAAGGAACTGCTTTAAACACAGTTTTACCACGACTGTGACATTGATCTACAAGTTCCTTAACTTCTTTACTGTTGTTGCTAAGACTTTTCACCTTACAGAGATGTTTGTGTCGGCCTTGTTTACGTACCTGAATGTCCAGACGTGTGTTAATTATTCCTGTTGTTTGTGTTCCTGTTGGCCTACTGGTACCTCTGGACCCGGGCGCCTCCCAACCTTCCCCCGGGGCCATGGGGACTCCAGGGCTGGGGACCATGCTGCAAATGGTCATAAAGGTGGGGTTGGGACTTCTACTCGCTAAGTCAGACATTACATATAGAATTTATTAGAAAGCAATGTAACATAGGTAAATACACCTCTGGACCCGGGTGCCTCCCAACCTTCCCCCAGGGCCGTGGGGACTGTCAGGGCTGGGGACCATGCTGCAAATGGTCACAAAGGTGGGGTTGGGACTCTATCAATTAGCTCAAGTCCGACATTACAATTTCAGTCAAGTTTATTCAACAACAATTGCATCAGGTACAATGTATGGCAAGTAACATGAACTATTAACAACTACGGACTGTTTATAACATTTTTGTCAATCAACATGGCCTTACACAGCCCTAAAAGCCTTGTGTGGTTGTAGATATGTCAAAGTGCTTGTGACAGCAATGACACCATAATAATATAACAGTTTCATTCAACAAAATACAGTACATTATTCAATGAACATAACGTTAAACATGTCTACAAACTACGTGTATAACATTACACACCTCTGATGAATAAAATATAACATTCCACCCCTCTGATGTTATTGAACATCGAAACCTTAAAAATCATACTTCCGGTTCTCAACTCCTGCCATCATTATTTTGTTAGAATAGTAACTAATCACAATGATTAAATCCAGTAAAATAACAAAAAAAAAGAAAAAACGAAAAAAAATCTATTCTTGTAAGTTGTATTCAAGTTCGAGAAAAAAATTACATGTTTAAGTTTAATACAATTGATTTCTACATATGGCAAAAGCACATTCTGCAAAACTGTACAATTCAATATTACACAAACTTAGGTACTTATAAGTTATATCATCATAAGAACAATATTACCAACGGGCGCTGAACAATGTTCATGTCCACCCAATATCTGCTTGGAGATTACTCAACTACAAACAGCTGCCAGCTGGGTGAGCTGCGTGTGACGTCACATGGCCATGCTTCAGAAGAAAAACGCGAATTTCGCCATGCTTTCGCCTCGTCTCTTCACAAATTGTCCTTCGTAATGGTCAGAACAACTTAGGACACAAACTGACGGCCGCTTACCTCCCAAACGGGCGTTTAACAGCCCACAAAGACGAGTTTTGCCCGAGGTGTTTCTTCCTTCCCGAGTCCGGACGCCATCTTGATTCACATCTCCCGGGCTCTGTGGCGCAATGCACCATGGGGACCACCTGTTCTCTTCATCAATTAACTTAACTTGATTTTTTTTTATTCGGTTTCTGACAGACAAGGACGACATGGCATTGCACTCAAATTTTTACAACTTATATTAACAGTGCCACATATAGATAACAACATACCCATTTTCTGTACACCTGGGCGAAGTTGATTATGACATTACAGTCTCCGATGTATCATTATTTCAGGGGCGCCACTAAGCGGAATAAAGAATATCAATTGTAGAATTCGCCGATCAGAACGACAAAAAAACATTGTCATTCGATATATCTACACGATATACACATAACACATAATGTTAGCTAGCTAGTATTAGCAGAACTTTACACAAATCCAAGTTTCATCCAGACGACAGCTCTTTGCATGAAATTGTGTTCTTAACAATTTTATTCAGCTTGTGGATGCAAGCAAACATGGCTCACTTCTACATAATGAGACTGAATTTACGGGCATCTGAAGCGGCCGTTATCATTCCCGAATAGTGCTGCATACCGATACTGTGTACCGGTACTGTACCGTAAAAATGGATTAGGTACTGGTCCAAAATACCGGATCATGAAGTACCGGTATTGTACCGAAATAGATTTACACAAAGTACATATGCTTATTTTGTGGCTGATCTCCTAACCTCATGGCCTCATGCACTACCAAACGTGACCAAAGTGACACCTTGGAACAGCCGCGGTAACTAATATGCAACAGATCATTCAGGCAGTCCGGGAGCTTTGATAGCAAGGCCAAGGTAGTTTGGCTGTAGGAAACCTAGTTATGTTCTTTGAATAAAGATACTGACAAGTTGAAAACAGTTTATGTATGTTTTTGTCATCATTGAAGAAGTTCAGAAAAACACATTTAATTTTTCAAATTGTTTAGGTACAGGTACAGGTCCGGACCTGTACCTAAACCTCTGTACTGGTACCTGTACCTGATGTTACGTTTAGGTACGCAGCACTATTCCCGAATGATTTCGATGTAGTCCAGGATTGTTTCTCTGACGGCGTTTTTATAATGGCGGAACATCTGAAGCAGGGCCTCCCGGTAGATTTCGTACCGGAACGCGTACAGAAGGGAGTCCGAGAATGTGTTAGTCAAGAGCACAATGTGTAGGACGTCCTGCGCTGTACTGAACGTAGACATCGACATGATGTTTGACATAAAGAACATGGCGATCGGCGGGAGCCAAGTCAGCCAGTAGACCAATAGGATGATACCCAGTGTCTTCGCAGCCTTAAACTTGTTCTCTAAAGCCTCTGGAGGGACCGCGTTAGCCTCAGGACTGGGAGAGACGTTCTTCAGATTGTCCTTGTACCGCTGCGCCTCTCGGTAGATTAGAATGGCGAGTATCGTACTGATGATCATCATGAGCAGGCAAACGGCGCTGGAGGCAGAAGCCTCTGTCAGATCGGGCACGCAGGGGTAGATACTCGTTGGCGAGGCCTGCATGTCGTTCGCGCCGTGATATGTCACGACTTTCATCGTACCGTTTCGTATTACTCCTACAAAGGACGGCACGACAGCGAGGAGAACACACATCGCCATGGCCAGGGCTACTCGCGAACGGGACAACTTTTTTTCGAAGGTCATCGGTGCGACGATGTGGATGTAGCGGCAAACCCAGAGACACAGTAGGAAGGAATGCGCCAGGGAGCCGACCACACAGACCAGGAAGGCTTGGGTCTTGCAAGCCGTGCCGCTGAGATACGTCCCGTGTGTCGTGCTGTGGATACTTGACGGGATGAACAGGAAACTACTGAATACGTCCGTAACAGCCATGGCGGCCAGGAAGAAGTTTCCAGGCTCCTGGAAATGACAAGAAAATAAAGAGTGTACATCAAAAGCCGAACCTATGAGTTAGAGTATTTCAGAACCATTGTTTTAGATTAGTATTAGAGATCCCGTCAGTGTCATCATATGAACGTTACCATGTATTCTGTATCTGTATGCCTGTACTTAGCCCGATAGGGCATGGATGTACAATAAAGGTTATCATTATAAGCGAGGCGAAGTATAACCTGTGCATACTAGTACATATTAGTCATTGTAGATGTAGTGAGACATCACATTCTTATATCACTGTAATTGTACCACTGCTTTATCACCATGGCCTGTACTTAGATAGCTTACGGGAGCATAAACGTACAATAAGTGTCATTTATTCACTCATTCATTATACATATTTCAATGGTGCCAGTTTCAAAGAATGGAAGTTTGATATCTATCTTTCTACCTCAATGCCAAATTTCAGGTCATTTGACTGAAAAATGACAAAGTCAATGACAAGAGGAGAAGTCGTGTAGAGAGAAGTATAATAATAAATGAAAATCGTGAAGTACGAAGCACGCCACAAACGACTGTATCTAGAATAGAGGAAAGGATGGAGACCCTCAATTGTCAGTTTTTTGTGGATGTGAATCAAAATCAAAAAGATGTTGACTGGAGAACAGCACAATGCTGCATGTGCGCGATAAAGGCTCTGAAAGTTGTGGGAGGACTTCGCGAGAAACAATTTAATGTCTGGAAAAATATATCTGCCCACTGAACCGTACTTAAACGAAAGAGCGCCCCATTGCCATGGCTCTCTTGCTGATTCTTGAAGAGGAGCCTTCAACTCTCGACACTCACCCCAATGACCCACTCGACAGCCTAGGCCTTGGCTGATTGAACTCGTAGCTTAAGTGGACAGGAGTGCCCAGGTCTATTTTACATGCAAGGGCGGAAGACGAAGACGCGTTTTTGCCAACTGAGAGCGATGGCGATGCTAGATACTACATAACATTAGTTCTGTGGATAGAATTATGGTGATTCGAGTAACGATTTTTTTGTTCATATTAAACACAAATAAACAAATACAGACAAGATGACGAAGAACTCTAGTTACATTAAACTTATATCAGCGCCGCTATCAAATAAGAAAAAAATATATTGTAAATGCTTTAAAGTTCGCGTGGTTTTGATTTCGCGATAGGGAGAAAATGGAGTGTTCGCGGTGGTTTTAAGTTCGCGTTTGAGACAATAGTAGACAATGGGGTAGGACGGCAAAATGTTCGCGGTGGTTTTAATTTCGCGGCGGAGAGCTTGCCGCGAAAACATAAAACCAACGTGACGATTTCTGCATTTACAGTATAAACTGACATAAGTATATGCAATGAAGACATCAATTTAGGGTCCAAATTCTACTTCTTTGAGCGTAAGTCCTAACACCCCCTCCCTTTGAATTTCAAGGACACGGATGTAATTTGAATCCTGTGAATCATACAGGTACAACACGTCCACTTTGGGTAATGAAATCCCGTGTTAGGCTAATTAGAGCAGCAAAGAGAGGATCCACGAAGTAGGAGATGTTTTAAGTACCGTTAGGAGGGGAATTCCGAGAATCGGGTGAAGACCAGCACTCAGCTTTACGCAAATAGGCGTGCATATGAGAGTCATCTTCTATACTCTAATGAGTGGACCTGCTAAAGTATACTCAGGGGCTGCCAACATGCATAGGAAATGTGTTTGTTCAGACAAATAAAATCAGACAGAAATTTCTTCTTCTTTTTTTCCTCGGAAAGATTTCTGTTTCTTGTCCGTCGATGTGCTGTGTATTTTCTATTTTTCTTTCCATACAGGCTGCTTAAAGAAAATGAGTTTTGTAGTATCTATTTCTTCATTACCGCCATGTCTCTCTCACTCTCTCTCTCTCTTCCTTTCTGTCTTTTTACCCCATCGCTCCTCTCTCTGTACCATGCACACACACACATGCGCGCACACACACACACACACACACACACACACACACACACGCACACGCACACGCACACGCACACGCACACGCACACGCACACGCACACGCACACAAACATTATTGTATTGAGGCCTGAGATATACACTGCCAATTCAACGCAAAGAAATCAACAAAAAGTCCAGGATATCTGTTTCCTCACCTGCATGGACTCCCTGGTTGCGATGGTCCCCACCAGACAGCCGTTGCCCGCCACGGACATCAGGATGAAACAGACCAGAATAAACACGACGACAGGCCGCCATGTCGGGTACAGGCCGCACAGACCACACAGGACAGGGCTGAAAGTGGAAACTGTCGCTGTAGAATTCTTCAGGGTGATGTTTTGGCTCACTACCTCGCAAGTTGCGAAGGTAACATTTCCTAACGTTTGGAGAGCTGCCATGTCTGTTTCTCAATACCTGGTTCTCCGGGCTTTCAAGATACCGCCACAAGACGCGTCGGCGCAAGAGGACGCACAGGAAGGTCTTCACGTCTGACCTGACTGATTCTAAGGGCACTATCGTACGAAATGATGTTCCCAGCGTGCAGCTATCTCAAACTTGCACTGAGGTTTGTACACCGCCGTGCTCTTGATAACATAATCTTGCCATTCATGTATACAAGTATTTAAGGCGGATTTATGCATACTACATACGTACATAACGTTATCATTTCCTACAAGATGGTTATTCAAGTGACTGCGCATATCTCACAAACTGACTTACGTATTGAATCGTACCTTATTTCAACGGAGATCTATTTTTCACACGGCTGATGAATCATAAATCTCGCAATTACAGAATTCAAAAAGAAACAACGCAAAGAAAATCTTCCCAGTAAAGTCGAGCGCATCAGAACAAACAGTCAGTCGAAAACAGTGATTACTTGATTCAATATGTCGCCATGTTGTCTGTTGTTTCTAGTTGGATACTAAATATTGTTAAGGCCGTTTTATCCTACCAATCATGTTGTGGATGAGTAGAATATTATCATTTGTACATTTTCCCTTGCGATAGATCCACACTATTCATCGGCGTAATTGCAATCACTAAGTCTGAAGAAAAGGACGAAAATATTTATCTCAAACAGTTATCTTCAAAAACCCTAGCTTTATATAAAACCCAGAATGAACTTTAGAAATTAACCTCAAAGCACATACACTGTGTTATTCAATGACTTCACCTCGCCTCCCCTTCCGAATCCTCTTATGCAAGGACGGTGACTACCGAAGACATCTAAATAAGATCTAAACAAGTCCACCCGCAGAAGACACTTTCATTGACAGCAAGTGGTCTCTGGCAAGTCAACCGTTTTTTTTTCTGCGTCCTCATTGTTACCAATTAACGTCACGTACCATCAGCTAGAACGATCGTGTCATTCACCGTAGCAAACTATCAATGCGGAGTTGTCCTGTCAAGTGTGATTATTATCAACATCTTGATTACAGAATAACAAAGTGCTTTTATTCACAACCAAGTATTTTACAAGAGCCGACTTTTCGACGACTATCTGTGAGGGCAATACTGACTTGTTCACAGTGCACTGAAGCTAGGTGGTACTGCTAACAATGCTTCAGTGCACAGTGAACCAGTCAGTATTGCTCTGATGAAGATGACAGACAGTCATCTAAACGTCGGTTCTTGTAAAATACTTGGTTGTGAATAAAAGAACCTTGCTATTCAGTCATTCGCCAACCTGATGAAATTATTCACGGATCTTGATTACATTATAGCAATGTCCGTGTGGATGTCAGTTGTGATATAGCCTTGCTCCGAAGTGTCGAGTACCAGCTCAGAAAAGAACAAGAAATATATGCCTTTAAGTATCAGAGTTATCAAAGCCCAGGATTGATGTGTTCAACAATTCGTTTTCCCCTAGAACCATCGTAGAGTGGAACTCGTTGCCACCAAGTACCGTACGGGAATCCTCATTAGATAGCTTTGAACAATGCTTGCAGTTAGATGTGCAAAAGTCAGGTGTGACAGGTCAATGTAAAATAACCAGCTGGTGTCGCGCCGCGTGCCTGCGAAGTTGGTGTGTTACGCAGAAGGGTTATTATACCGGCTATATACATGTACATGTACATGCAGATACAGATCGCTCCCTGTCACTTACATTGTACACCCCTCGGCGATCGCCCAAAGAATTTCATAGATAAAGAATAATATTTGAACGATTTGTGTACTTTGCCGACTTTTAAGTCATACATGTATATGTTTTAGTATATTCCATTTATGAAAACAAGGGTCACACAACTCCAATTTTAGTAGCGGTAAGGTCACCCTGCTCAGCGGTCTACTTTCTTACAAGCAACCTTGCATTTAGACCCACATTTATATAACGGAATGGACATGAGACCACCCGCTTCCCGTCCAACGTTAATAACTTATCTATTAGTTAAGTATTGTTTGATCTACGAACATCTAAAAATAGTAACGGAATTTGGTGCTGCGTCACTCACTTACGTAACCCAGAAATTTACCCCCTCGTACGAGAAATGGAACGCGCGACTTCCTGTCCCACTTACAGTTGTTCTAACGACTTCTAAACCTCGTCACCAGCAAACTTTGAGAGTATCATCTTTAACAAACCGACAACATGCCGATGTTTGCCATACTTGTGTTGCTGTGGATGTCACGAGCTGTCTGTAGTTACGACGACACGAGTTTCGTGGCTGCTGTGTACGAGCACGCCGTGGTGTGGACGTCTGACCCCACCCAGCCCCCGACCCGCCAGGAGGCCATAGACCACATGAAACACAACCTGGATGTCTACCGCGCACAAACGAGGGAAGCCAAGCGGCAGGTACGACTTCTGGCTTAGAGTTTAAGCCTCTCTCACTGGACCCGCGACGCGTTGGCGACCTCGCTGCGCGCTAGATTGAATTTGAGTTAGCCTTGACCTACAATGGGAATACCATGCAAAACGTACAAGTATGCCAAAAAACAACAACAAATCACACAAAGCGTAAAAAGACTCGTTTTTCATCGATGAAATTCGTTTAGCGCGGTGTGAAATCACTCGGTCGCAGCGAGGTCGCCAACGCGTCGCGGGTCCAGTGAGAGGGGGGCTTGTTATCCTTATCTATAATTTGTTTCCCTATATTGCATCTGAGGCAAAAACACGTTTGCCCAAACGGGCATTGACCCCACACCTTCCCGGTATTCTCATTATCACCTGATTGGTTTGCTTTCAACCTTAAAGGTCAGGAACAGACTTAAGTTAAGATTCGTGATGGCGGGGTGCCAGGGCACCTCACAGACGTGCTGATACTGAGTCACCGCCGGGAGATAGAGCAAACATGCGTTAACTTAACGTGTGAGGAGGTGAATCTGAGTATGGCTAGGAATATCTTTGGCGTGTTGGAAAAGTTTGCTACACAGGGCAAAGACATTTCACACAGACATTTTGCTAACGAGGAAAAATGCAAACATACCTTAGCCTGGGACCTCCTCCCCCCTACTTTGCCCCTCGTGGGGTTATCTGGGGGGTAACGATGATGATGATGATACCTTAAAATGCGTAGGGAATCTGCCAGTGTATGGCTTGGAACGATCCTTTGGCGTGTTTGAAAAGCCTAAAAGAGTGTCAGTGCATTTGCTGTTGACAGGTTTAGGGCTATGTTTTTCATGATTCTGTATGTTTGTTGGGGATTTTTTCACAGTGTACACGTCCTTCACCGCCCCTCCTGTTCCATTCCTTGTCTTAAGTTAAAACTGCACAAGAGCTAGGCGTATCATTTGGCGTGTTGGAAAAGTGTCGGGGCATTTGCTATTCAGGGCTACACGGGGCCAAGGCATTTCACATAGACATGTTGATAACAAGTCTCTGGAGAGAAGACAAACATACGTTAACATGTATTGGGGATCTGTGGAAGGCTCGGAAGGAATTCTTTGGTGTGCTTGAAAGGTGTGCATTTGCTGTACACAGGTTCAGGACTATAAGTTTTTTTCATAATTCTGTATGTTTATTCGGCATTTTTGAACAAAGTTTGACCCCTTTTGCACTTTACTGTACAAGTTCTTCAACGACCTCTCCTGTTCCTTTCCTTATCTTAAAACTGCACAAGGGCACAAGAACGAATTGACGAATGTAAACGATGTCTATTCCGCTGTGTAGAGAGGAGTTCGTAAACATAAAGTAGAACGCTTGCCTTCAAGGCTGCAACGCATGCGTCCATTTAGTGTATGATATATATTTATGTATGTGCGCACATTGAAATGGCTTTCAAACAAAGGTCGCCTTTAAGCAAACAGGGCTGGTTTGGTGGTACTTAGAGCTGACTCAATTTGCTTACTCACTGTGATAATATCTGACCTTTGGACAAGAGAAGAAACACAAGAGTGTGCCATAAACTCTTTGTGGTAATTGTCTCATAAATATCTTTCAAGTTTTTTCTTCTTCTACGTGTTAAGCGTTTTGTGGCGGTAGTAAACAAGAGCAAACATGCGCATGCGCACAAGGAACAAACTAATGAATACAAACTGTCCATGTCCCCTGTCCAGAAGTATTGGTAACGTCTGGACAAAAGTAGAACGTAACTTGCCCCTAACGCTCACGTTAACTCAATGTTATATGTAACATTAAAATGCCTCTTTAACAAAGATTACGCTTCGGCAAACATAGCTGATTTGGTGGTACTTAGGAATGACTCAATGTGCTTACTCATTGTGGTAACATCTGATCTTTGGACTAGAGCAGCAACCTAACGGTGCAAAAACGCCTTGTGTTGATTGCATCATAAATACCATTCAAGTTCTTTTGCTTAAGCGTTTTCTGTTTACTTTTCCCACAGGGCGCGGACATAATCGTCTTTCCAGAGGACGGAATTCACGGTTTTCAGTCCAGAGACAATCAATATGCCTACTTGGAGACCATCCCTGACCCGGAGAAGATTGTATGGAACCCATGCGACGATCCCGACCGTTTTAACGACACCCCAGTACAACAAGACTTAAGCTGCATGGCCAAAGAGAATGACATCTACGTTGTCGCAAACTTCGGCGACAAGCAGTTTTGCGACACTTCTGAAGATAGTTCCTGTCCGAATGACGGTAGATACCAATTCAACACTGACGTGGTCTTCGCTAACGACGGAACGATCGTCGCCAGGTACCACAAAGAACACCTGTTCATGACCGAACTGCAGTTCAACCGTCCGCCGGCGGTGGAGCTCGTAACCTTCCAGACGCCGTTCGGAAAGTTCGGAGTCTTCACTTGTTTCGACGTTCTGTTCCACGACCCCGCCGTGGCGTTGGTGGAAGATTACGGGGTGGATACGATTGTGTTCCCGACTGCTTGGATGGACGTTTTGCCGCTTTTTGTTTCCGTGGAGTTCCACCAAGCCTGGGCTATGGGCATGGGCGTCAACTTCTTGTCCGCTAACACACACGTTCTTGATAGACGTATGACCGGAAGTACAATCTCCACCCCTTCCGGTGCCGTCAGCTACTATCATGACATGAACTCGACCGATGGAAAGCTATTGGTCGCAGAAATCTCCATCAAACCAATTAAAAATGTCGTTACATCTACAGATCTACCAATCACAGAGCACGACACAGCGTTCGTTTCTGACTTGTTCGGCGACCCTTTTACTTTCGTGGAGCTTCAGAAAGAAAGCGACTACGTCATTGTCTGTCAGAATGACCTATGTTGTAGTCTGAATTACACAAAATCGGAAATTTCATCGGAAATCTACGCCTTCGGCGCCTTTGACGATTTGCACACAAAGGAGGGTCAGTACTACCTACAGATATGCGCGCTGGTGAAGTGCGCTAACTCGTCACGTGACAGCTGCGGTCAGCCAATCAGCGACGCGCAGACGACATTCTTCCACTTGAACATGGCGGGAAACTTCAAGTTCCCTCACGTCTTTCCCGAGGTTCTGACCAGCGGAATCGGAATGGACCTCGCTGTAGGCGAATGGGAGTACAAGGACGGCACTATACTCAGTACATCCGGGATCTCCAAGCCTCTGCTGTCAGCTGCTCTATTCGGCCGAGTGTACGAAAGGGATGATGGGACATCTAAACATGCAAGTGGCGCGAAGGAGCTACATGTCCACTTCTTCCTGCTGTTTGTTTTAGTCTCTGCTCTACAGGGAGTCTTATTCGAATGGTTGTAAGTGAATAAAGATAAAGCCTCCGCCCCTGAGGCGTCGCCAGGAAAATCACTGCTATTATCAACCATAGTCAACCATAGTTAACATAAAACTTTCACAGTAGACTAGATAACCATTTCGATTTCCATGTATTCTCCATATACTTTTTTGTCTGCAATTAGCCTTTTGGCATGAACTTGCAATAAATAAAATACTATATTATCCCATTCAAATTTTCTGTTCCAATACTTGTAATCTAAAGCTACCTTTCCAGAGTTCTAATTCATATAATGCGGACACATTTACTTGCCAATTGACGTTCTGTGAGTTGAAAGCTTTTAAGCAGTGAAAAACTGATTGAAAAGAGATCGGTTTTATATCGTGTGTGCGTGTGTGTGTATGTATGTGTGTATGTGTGTATGTGTGTGTGCATGTGTGTGTGTGTGTGAGCGTGTGTTTGTGTGTGTGTGTATGTGCGCGCGCCTGTGTGTGTGGTATTAAGGAAAAACGACAGGTGTGCCTGACTGCGTGGGAATCGTGTTCAGCACCAAGGACAGGGGAGACGTTGACCGTTAAAGAAGCCCTGACGCCAGGAAATGTTAGCGATTAGGGATGCGCCTTCACTTTGTAAATAGATGGTGTTGTGAACCCTTGTATTGCACATTCTATAAAGTATTTTGTGAAATAGTGTAGTATTCCTTACAAGAAAGTAAACAGAGGACATAACTCGCACGGCTACAACCATCCGAGTGGAAATGCCATCTAACGGATGTGTCTTGAATTGCAACTGCAGCTATACAACTGCAAGTGCTATCTATCTGAAACCTCAGTCAAGAAGGTTATGTTTTCAAATATATAGCCATTTATCAGTTGGTGCAAGTAGTCATAATTTGCACCTTATCCGTCATGGAAAAGTTGCGAGAGAATTCGTCAGTGAGTGTGTGTCTGAACGACAGAATAACCAAATGCAAGATATATGAGATTTGTATATCGGTTAAAAAGCATTAAATTTCGCATATTTCAATATAAACGTTAAACACACCGAGTCCACACTAACAAATATCTGCACTGCTTGATTAGGGCTTATATGGGATGATACGTCCGGTGACCATTACATGTATTTTAAACAATGAACGCTAATACACGAATGTTGATAAAGACACAATGCAAGACAGTCATTCCAAAAACTAAAAGGTCTCCCTCGATGCAATAAGTACTAGTGTGGGATCGTGTGGCACAACGGCAGAGCTTACACCAGCCAGCACTCAACACGGATGGGGGGGGGATCAGAACCAAGTGGTCCCGGGTTCGAATCACCGATGTCACCGATCTTGTGCCCTTGGGAAAGGCACTTTGCACGACTTTCCTCACTTCACTCAGGTGTAAATGGGGAAGGTCGTGTTGAGGCCACCTGGTGGTGCCGAATGGCAGCCGCCCAGACCCTTGCGACAGTTCCACAAAATGCAAGTGTGGATAAAATATGTATATGTTGTGTATTACGTAAAACCTGTAAGCCCTGCACCAATTCAGCACTAAAAAGACTGCTATTGCGGATAATTCTGACCAATAAAACCATTATTAAAAAAGGTGTATAGTAAAAGGCAACCTTGCGAAGCCACCTCGGAACACCCCTGCAATTCCATCCCTGCGTCGGGGTGGTTCAGTGGACACACTCTATTTTGGGAATACCTCATTCCCCATGGTAGGGTTAGCCCCCTCCCCCCATTTCACCACCAAGAACATCGCCCGCGGACGCACCGCGACCTTCCTCCTGCAGCAACTGAGCGTTCTCCGCGGCTGGGAGCAGCGCAGACACGTACTTTAATGTTATGTTGTGGAACAAGGTTTGTTTAGAAGACTGCATACATACAGTAGGGAATAAGAATCCTTCATTGCAGTATTAAAGACATCCATGGCTTTAGCCGTTCCGGTAGTTCGGAGAGGCTGAAATGTTTTCTTATGGACGAAGGGTTGTTTAGAAGATTGTATACATACAGTAGGGACTAGGGACCCCCATTTCAGCACCAAGGACATTGTGCGCAGACGCACAACCACTTTAGCCTTTCCAGTGGTTCAGAGAGGCTTTGGTGTTTTGTTAGGGACGAAGGGTTGTTTAGAAGACTGTATAGTTATCACATACAGTAGGGACTAGGGACCGGTCGACCCCCATTTCAGCACCAAGGACATCGCCCACGGACACACCGGCACTTTAGCCTTGCCTGTGGTTCCGAGAGGCTTTGGTGTTTTGTTATGGATGGAGGGTTGTTTAGAAGACTGTATACATGCAGTAGGGACTAACTATAATTCATTTTTCAGTTTTAAGGACATAGCTCATGGACGCACTGTGGCTTCAGCCGTTCCGAAAGTTCGGAGAGGCTGTACTGTTTTGTTATGTTATGGACGAAGGTTGTTAAGAAGACTGTTTACATACAGTAGGGATTAGGGATCCCCATTTCAATACCAAGGACATCACCCGTGGACGCACCACAACTTTACTCCAGCCGCTCTAATCATAAGCGGACCCATATCGCATCTACAAGACTTTCATCTAATATTTCCCGCCAGTCTGAACAGATTGCCCAGAATCAGGGCCACGTATTCAGTGTTCAGCCCTGAAAGAATCACATGTCGATGTTACTATTCAACTGTTGCTTATGACGTGTATGATGACGGTGGATTACAATGATATGCTCTCTACTGTTACAAATGAAAGCTAGATAAAACTGTTACCGGATAAAACGAAACTGAAAACGTGCGTGCCTGCGCAGTTCGACTGTAACGTGACACCTGTGATACCGTAGAAGCCGTGTAGCACTTGCGTCAACCGTTACTGCTAATGGGGCGAACCTTATTACTTTAGAAATATACTGTTGCATTCTTTACAATCGAAAGACCTTGAAACCTAGTGACTCAAACAACTACGCCCACGGCACAAAATCTAGGTATTAAAGACTGACGAAAAGGCTAACCTGAACATTAAAGACGCTATTAAAGAATGTTTGATATACCCAAGTTGTCCCTCCCCAAACGTGTATATACAATCATCAAGACCTTCGAGCAAATGTGTTATTTGCTGCCATGATGACCAGAGCTTTCAATCAAAAGATTTGACGTTCCTTTAACGTGTCGGTCGCGGTGGTGAGTTTCTGTTTTCTTGCTCTTTTGTGTTTATTTTTTACGCCTAGGCATTTTAACCGATGAATAATCTCAGCGATTTTAGAAGCAAAACATCTACTACAATACCTATAATGTATTCATTAAAAGATCGTCTACCCACCGTCTCCCTGAGTCACGACTTGTTTTGCATGGTATAATGCATAATGTATAGTCATATTGGCCTGCGCTTGTGTAGTGATGAATACAGTGGACTGACACGGAACACGTTCTGTGCGGACTGGACCGTTTCTCAAGATCACCGCACCTCATATTTCCAAATTTTCTCCTCAAGCGCCGTTTAAACTATCTCCACAGTACTCTAGAGACACAACAAGTGCAGGTAAGAACTATTTTTCTCACTCTTTGCAGTCATATGGGCTATGAGTATGGATACGATTTTGTACTTTGACGCACAAGTATGTTCTGTTATGTTGTAAATATCAGTGTATTGTTTGTAAATGTGTACCTAGGGCCTCTCTGAAAATCAGTGCCAAGCCACTGAGCTACCTTAGTAAAAGAATACAGAAATGAAAAATAAAATAAGATAAAAAGATTACCCTGGCCCTTTACGGTACGGAACCGTGGCTTGTTGATGTAGCGGCGTTTTCAAAGTCGGTAGAATGCTGGGCGGTGTAGCTGTTTACACACTCATAGACTAATCTAGTTCAGGCTGCAACAACTTATATGTTGTTAATAAGACTCTCACTGCATAAAATACGATCTTTAAGTATACCTTAAAGCATTCATTAAGGTCTCATTTTTGACTGGAGTAAAGAAACAGTTTTAACCTGCACGCATGTTTTAAGGTGTGCATAAAGATTAAATTTCACGCATTGTCTTAAAAGTGGGGTCTAAGGTACGATACTGCGGGTACTGTGTACGTACTGCAGTGTTGAGGTTAATAATCCGAAACGGTGGACGGGGAAACAAGACGAATTGGTTGTGTGTCTTGGTAGACGAATATGCAGTCTAAGATCGACTTTTTATTTTCTTCAAAGGCATGAATGTAGTTGCCGGTAGCGAGTAATATTCTATATCGCAATGTGCAAAGCAACGACCATATAAGCGGTTAAACGTCTATTTTTCACCAGGAGTTTTAGGCCAACATATCTTAATTTCCGATTCTTCATATATGATAGCTTAGTGTCTTAGACGTTACCTGGCAAGATTCGACAAACCCCTTTGGGCTC
Source organism: Branchiostoma lanceolatum (assembly GCF_035083965.1). Lineage (NCBI taxonomy): Eukaryota > Metazoa > Chordata > Leptocardii > Amphioxiformes > Branchiostomatidae > Branchiostoma > Branchiostoma lanceolatum. The sequence continues at coordinate 3,430,330 of NC_089736.1, forward strand.
CATATTAGGCAAAAATATGAAAATTCATTACGTTGCAGAACATGTAAACAAATACAGCGTAGGTTCTTTAACGTGCTCGACGTGTTGCTCTCTTCAACCAAGGGAAATTCTTACCTGCAGCTAGGTATCAAATTTCAGCTGTGCGAGTGAGAAACTTCGTGTAAAATGCTTTTCCTAAGGGCCGAATAGGCTGGGTCGCATAGCCACAGAGATACAACTACTTCCGGGCCATAAAGTACACTTGATACGTTATATAACGTACCTTCTACCCAAATCGCCCAACGCCAAGACATCGACAAACAGTTCTCAATTTCTTGGCGTTATGTAAGACTTTAAAACTCCCAATATTAATGTCTAACTGTAAGCACCATTCTACCTTTACAAAAGCCTCACGGGACGGTTTCAATGGAAGTAGTTTTATGTGCTGGATAGTTGAGTTATACACAACTACAAACAAGTTCTCAATTTCCTGTTCTCTGGCGTTATGTAAGACTTTAAAGCTCGTAATACTAGTCCGTACAGTTCCCTGAATGACTGTAGGCACCATTCTTCCTCTGCAGAAGCCGCTTGGGACATTTTCAATGGTAGTGGTTTATGTGCTGGATAGTTGAGTTATACATACTGCAGCTGGTGGCATTTTGTAATGGCCGTCAGCGACTCATGGAACATGTTTTCTAAGTCTTCGCCGTCTGTACATTATTACATAATGCTGCTAGATGTGAAATGTTATGAGAAGTTCTTTAAGTCGTTTTTTTACACGCCTGCACTGGGAATGAGGTATATTTAATCCTACAAGAAAAGCGCTAAAATCCAAAACTATGCTACATCTTCCAGCGGTTGTTTCTCTAAGAACTTTATGACCCAGCCGATGATAACTATGTTTTACTAGCTTAAGCTTAAAAGAAATGATCACGGGGAACTTATACTGTAACCGCAAAATCTTCACGGCGGAAACAGGACGTTTGTTTACAGCTAATGTACTTCCTGGTATTCAAAAACAACCCACCGTCCAAGTTCAACTGGGGACAGACGTTGTTGCATAAGACTCAAAATTTGACACATGAAAACGTAATCGTAGAAACAATACTTAAACACCCATGTTCCGCTTGAAATCAATATAGCGTGGGCACAGGTGTGTACCAAAATCATTGCACCTTGTTCATCTTTTATGTTGTTTGTGACGTATGCTCCTTTGCATAAACTTTTCATAGTTGAGACCTTGAAACTAATATGAATATTGAAGGCATGCATCTGTAGGGGTATTGCCACTGCACTATTGTTTTGGTTAGAATATTTGTTTTGTTTTAAAACATTGTCAAACCTGAAGAAAATCGCATGAACTAAAATATTTGATAATATATGGTGTTGCTTTTACTGCCCTGTTATCAGAGTTTTACATGGCTACGTACCACAAAGTGTAGGTGGTAGGAAATATTGGCCTTTTCCTGTGTACCAGTATAGCGGGCAAGCTGAGCGGGAATAACTAGTTGGAGCATGTTCTATAAGGCCTAGGAAAAGTAAAGTTGTGTTTACGATAAAAGTCCTAAAAAGTTGTATTTATAGGTAGGGATTTCCTTTTCTTTCTAGATTTTGGCCGAATTTATAAAAATTATAGTTCAACAAATTGAAATACATCAAGACACTGGTATTTTCAACATCATATTGCAAGAGATACAAGCGCATTACTAGTATATCAATAAAATGAACGAAGAAGTACAACATTTGCTAACACATTCTTACATTCATTCGCAGTCTTAATCTGTTAACAGAGTGTGTAATCTGTAAACACAAGAACTCTGCAAGAAAATTTGCAAGACTACTTAATCTTCTGTGAATAATTTCATCAGGTTGGCGAATGACTGAATAGCAGGGTTCTTTTATTAACAACCAAGTATTTACAAGAGCCGATGTTTCGACAGCTGTCAGCCATCTTCATCAAGGCAATATTGACTACTGAGTTCACAGTGCACTGAAGCTAGGTATTACTGCTAACAATGCAGTCCCATTTTCATTTACTTATTAATCTTCTGTTTTGAATTTCATCAATATTGGATTAAAAATCTAATACCCCATGCCAGCGCCCAAGCCTGAGAAGGCTATGGTAGGTAGGCTTTTGCTAGGGTTGGTCGGGCAACCGGTAACACAACAGGATATAGGAGATTCTTTTTACACAACCAGGTATTGATCTCACCTGCTGACGTTTCGGTGTCTATCAGACACCTTCTTCAGAGCTTCTGACTGGAGTACAGCTTCTCACCGCTATAAGTAGCCGATGTAGGTGGTGCTTTTGCGGTGAGAACACTGTCCCAAACTTGGCTAAGTTTGTATCCCCCCTCGTCTCGGTTGCTCTGAGAAGCAGCACACAGAGCCAAAGCTCTGAGAAGCAATACTCCAGTCAGAAGCTCTGAAGAAGGTGCCTGATAGACATCGAAACGTTAGCAGGTGAGATCAATTCCTGGTTGTGTACAAAGAATCTCCTATATCCTATATTCTACCAACCTGATGAAATTATTTTCGGCGGAAACACAACATTTTGGGCGACGGCTAAGGATTCTATTACTGTGGTAATGGCGCCTAAAAATTCCTGTTTATGCAGAATCCTGACAAATTGGGGGGTTTGGTGCGATTTCCTGTCTAGAATCCAGGCATAGGATGTTACGCGGAATAACAATAAAGGAAGCATTATAGTGTACTTTGTCTGGGATTTGTACTTTAAAACTGTAGAACAGCCAGTAGGACTGTGATAAGGAAGCTGGTTGTAGTGTAATTTGTCAAACATGTAGAATGATGGTTTATGTAATTCTGCGTTCGTAATAGCTAATATATGTGCTGTACATAGAGAACATACAGGCAACACATTGTTGTACTTCAAAATGAAGCTGGATCAATAAAAATTTGACTTGAATGAACAGTAACTCTTCCAGTCAAAACTGCCCAAGAAGATCACTCAGGTGACCGATGAAAGCTAGTCAATATGGACAGGTGCACGCAGTCACTGTAGACAGATAGAATTCTTCATCTCAATGGGAGAAAATTCAGCCCAAAAGTGGTCACATTGGCCAGGTGGCCCTTGTGTAGATGTGGTCACTTGTACAGGTTTGGCTGTATTTCATTTAACAAAACAACTAACTAACTAACCAACCAACCGACCAACCAACCAACAAATCAATCAATTAGCTAACTGCCTAACCGTCTCTTAACACAATTGATTTCTACTGCGGTCATGATCATGCAAAGTGAAATCGAACTAGAACTCTTCAAGTCTGAGATGAAAAAAAATAGTGCCTCTTTTGACCAAACAATTTTGACAACCAGTTCTATATATATATATAGCTGAAAATTGCTGTTATCTCAAAAGACTGTGAGCTCAAGGCAGTTTTAACGTTGACTATCACCTACCATAACCATTATCAATGACTTTTCATAACTCCCTATGCAGTGATCTAGCATCTAGAAAGAACAGATAACCTTCCCAATGCCCCCACTGAAAATTACACCATTAAATTCAACCTTCCCACTGGGGACTCCAATAAAAGAATAAAACTGTTAACTCTTCCGATGAACCAACAAGGGACAAGTCACTGCAACAAATTTAAATCCTACTCAGCCCCAATCCATTTGGAAATTCCTCTAAGCCTTAATGGTATAACATTGTGTAGAATAACAGGATACTCATGCGGCCTTAACTTATCTAAATGATTTAGATCAGTTCTGCGTGAAAAGTAGGATGAGTCGATGCACGTATTACAGATCCCCAGGCGTTCGCTAGATTCAACAAGAAGCGATTATATGAAGTAAGGATGGTTTGCAGGAGCGGTTAGAGATTAGGGTTTATGTATTGTGGTTCTTCGGCCAAGATCTTATCATCAAAACGCTTGCAGATGACAGAATAATGCCTGCCTAGAGTGCAATAGATCATAGAGGCTTTCTGCTTATGAGATATGATGAGGGAGGGAGATAAGAGATATGATAGAATGGTCTTAATTCTCTATGAATCCATCAATGATATCATTCTTGCAAGTGTAGATTAGAGACTGAGTTTGGCGTTAGGGGAGAAATCAGAATGATCGTTTTGCAATAGGTAATGGTCGAAGATATTTTAGGATGATATATAAAAGATGTTTAAGGCATCATAATCAAGAGGATCCTAAGTATTGAAACTCTGCATCTAGCAATGATATTATTCTTGCAACTGACATTAAGGAGAAAATCAAATAATCGCTTTGCAATCTGGAAAATTAATGGACGAACAAAACGCTTTTAGGATCTCCAAATAAAAGGTACTGTGAGGAATTATTATCAAAATGGATTTAAAGTCATGTTTTGGTACCGTTATATGGTTGAAGAAATTACCTGCCCTTGAAGTATTTCCTCAAAAAGTAACTTAACAAAAGGTTTATGCATGACAAGTCTGACTTTTTTGTGGTAGGGGAGCTATGATAATCTTACAAGTGTCTGTAAATCCTGCAACATTTCAATGTTGCCATGAAGACGATAATATCAAAACAAAGGAAAGTAAGACTATAAAACACCTCTAGGGCCATTTAGTTTTCGATGCTTATTTGTTGGCTTCTTCTACCTCCTGTAGGCTACATTAGACTGAAGAAGGGCATAACTTTACAGGGAGGGATACTGTAAGGCTGAAACCTTAACGACTGAAATGCATATTGATTAGATATTTCCTATGTCACCAATCGCCATTACTTGAACCTATCCCTCGTCGACTGACGAAGGTGCTATTTGATAAGTTTACGTAACCCAAAAAGCTGGGCAGGTCATGACGTCAAATTGCAGTTGAGCTGACGTAAATGTGTTATAGACTCGCTACATTGAAAGGATAGACGTTACATATTACTTTGATTTGGCTGATTAAAAGGACATGCAATCAAAAAGACACGCGGGGTCATGTTGGCTGAACAGCGCATTTAATGGAAGTGGTGTCATCAAAGACCATTTCATAGACTAAAAGCAGAGAATATAGAGCATGAGACAACACCAATATTATTCTTTGGTTATGAAACATTTTATGTGAATTATTTTAGTAAGAGAACATCATGCAAACAACAGTTTCAAGGATGGGAGGAAAACTTGCATCAGTCTCTGTTCACTCCCTGAACCTACGAGTACCAAGGTATGGACTTCCCCTCAAAGTCTGTTTTTCCTCTTCCTGTTAAAGTGGCCGCTATCACTGTGCTGATCATTCCGTCGCTTGTAACGGTTGGAGGAGGTCCCTAGCCGAATGACCTGTTTCAGTGTAGGAAGGCTCGTGACACAAAAGTGTCAATGGTGGTCGCCCCCACAGCCGTTTGTGGTAAGTTATTCCAGTCTCTAACTGTACGCGGCAGGAATGATGCCTTACGGTAATCAGTCCTGCTAACGGGCTGCACCAACTGTGCAGACAATGTTGTGCTGGATCCTGTCCAGCATAGCGAGTCGAGCTATGTTTTCCTGTTTATATCAAAATCTAGCATTATTTCTAAATTCCGAGAACGAAAAAATTAGATTGGTTGCTATTGCTACTGGTGTAGAATAGTGACACAATTCTGACAATTCATAAGGCAGGTGACCTGAATTGAAAGAGACATAAAATCTTATTAGAGGACTGACCCTGGTCTGGCCAGTAAGTCGTTAGAAATATTTGAAGTAATGATATGTCTCATTCAATTCAGGTGACATGCACCTCATACATATGAAGAGATAGTCATAAAGTTCGCTAGAGCTGACTGTGAAAGTTCATGAAAACTAATTTCAAAGTCCAAAGAACTGTCAAGTTCAGTCACTTGGCTCCAGAGAGCACCCTTCTCAGTTTTTTTCTGGGGGACCAAATATTTGATATATAGCCCCTTTTCTTGTCTTGCCATTTTATTTGGCCATTTGCCTTGTTGCCTTGTTTAAGATAAACGTCTGCAAGTCTGGAAAAGACAAGCACTATTCATGAGGAAGCAAATATGATACCATATTTGAATTAATCTTCTTTCTCATACTTAAATTTGTAACCTTTGATAACTTCATAATGACGGAATATAGAAGTTTAGTTTGCATCATGCTATATATGATTGTTTTACACTTTTGGGCAAAATTTAACTTTTGAAATGTAAACACGATCAACGAAAGAGACGAAAGTTTATCATCCGCCAAACAATTCAAACACGCAAACCTTAAGAGTTTAAGATGTAAATGCAATCATGCAATCAATCCTATCATTATCAGCTATGAGACCTGGAACGCATTAGAAGTAACAGTTTATCCGGATGGTTGTTTAAAAGCCTAAATCGGCCCACTGGGGGTTCATTCCTGTAAGGCTCAGGGGGTAATGATGTGCCATTACAGGACCACATACTGGGAGGTAAAACTCCTCATGGCACAAAGTGAACAAATTGGCAATTAGAAACTACAGGAGACTTCTACTGCAATCTGTCCCGCATTGAGAGTAACAGGCTTTAACTATTTATAACTGCTTCGGAGTGGGTTGTCTCTTCTGGTAATGTCAAGGTCTTACTTAACGTCTTAGAAAGTGCGGATGTGTGAGAATTTGATGATCATTACTTCTGTTACAGTTAACATCAGTTTTATTTGGATGGTCTAAAATAATTCTGGGGTATCATTAAGATCAGGAAGAGGTCGAACTCAGACCATTTTTAGAATTCTGTTTCAAATTCAATTCAATACTCAGATGTAGACCACATATTTCAAGTGCTCAATTAGTTTAACCAACGGTGAACAAATAACCATGAGACAAATTGTCAATTAGAAACTAATGGAGACTCTTACTGCAATCTGTCTCGCCTTAGAAATAACAATTTGTTTTATCTCTTGATAACTGCTTTGTAATGTCAAGGTCTCTTAAAAAGAACCAATGTAGCAAAAAGAATTAAATGATTTCTTTTTACAGTTTAGTTTTATTGGGATGTTTTCAAATGATATGGTGTCATGAATTTCAGGACATCCCTTGAGATACAAGAATATTCTTCACTCCTTCAAACTGATTCAACTGGCTATAGACAATTACAAAACCCATGATCATGCTAGCCCAATGAGTCATCATTAGTTACGTAATACGACTGAAGTTTTATGAAGTTTAGGAAGCTTAGCTTATCAATGTTGGTGTTACCAGTATAAATTGTAAGTGTGTACATACTTCCGGAGTGATGACCTTAACAGCTTCCGTGTCCTTGGGAAGGGAAGGACTTATTTCTGAAGATGTTTGTGTCATCTTTATCATCACGCCGCCGGTGTTACCGGTATAAATTGTAAGTGTGTACATACTTCCGGAGTGATGACCCTAACAGCCCCCGTGTCCTTGGGAAGGGAAGGACTTATTTCTGAAGATGTTTGTGTCATCCTTATGATCACGCCGCCGGTGTTAACAGTATAGATTGTAAGTGTGTACATACTTCCGGAGTGATGATCTTAACGGCTCCCGTGTCCTTGGGAAATGACTTATTTCTGAAGATGTTCGTGTCATCCTTGTCATCACGCCGCCGGTATTACCAGTATAAATTGTAAGTGTGTACATACTTCCGGAGTGATGATCTTAACGGCTCCCGTGTCCTTGGGAAAGGAAATGACTTATTTCTGAAAACGTTTGTGTCATCCTTATCATCACGCCACCTTCTCGATCAACAGTTATCTTGTCCTTCAGATCAAACTGTCAAGGTTAATGATCTTAAAGTCCCACAGTCGAGTCCGTGATATAACATCTCCTTAGGTGTGTATCCCGTCCAAGATTACATTGCCTCTCAAACCAAATCCAATAATCTTATCAGTAAACACGATTACATGCATCCCTTTTCTTACCAATAAGTCATTTTTATCTTTCATATCGAAACCAGTAGTTGTATTGGTAGTTGTATCAATTTTAGTAGTTACATTTGGTAGCTGTATTGGTAGTTGTATTCAATAATCATTTGGCGGTTCAACTACAGTATCCGATTCATTTGGTAACTGTTGTATTGGAGCTGTTGTATTGGTAGTTGTGTTCAATAATCATTATTTCGGTAGTTCATCTACAGAGTTCAATTCATTTGGTAACTGTTGCATTGGACCTGTTTTATTGGTTAAGTTGCATCGGAACTGTTGTATTGGTAGTTGCATTGGTGGTAATGCTATAATGGTAGTTTCATGTTACCCTCCGATGAGCCTGTCGGTAGGTCGATGTACTTTGAGTACATTTTGTCCTCTAGACACACATTAAAGGCACCATTTTATGGCCACTGTCTGCTTGATCCCTCACCAGGGACTGTGGTGTTGAGATAAGATATACCTTCAGGACACAATACCTGTGAAGCTCACATTCTGGCGCAGGTGACTATAAAATAGGTGGAAACGTGTATGGGACAGAGTTGCGTGAGGCTACTGCAAATTTGATACTAGTACTCCTATGACTAAATTGCCAAGACAGTGTACTAGCATTTTGTGTGTCGGATCAAGGAAATCATTGCTATCGACACCGTGACAATATCTAGGGCATTTACACTTAGCCTCAAGTTTGAAGTTATATCATTACAGACAACACATTTAAATTGGATTGTGGCATCAACTCAACTCAAAAATTATCCTAGGAGTGGAAAACCAACTGTCTATTTCATGGTTATTGCTGTATAAAAAGCTACGCTGTAGTTAAACCTTGCTCTGTTCATAGATAACTCGCTCCCATTGGTGCTCATTTGTAGTGACGCCCAGAGCTGATGGGCTACAATTACCTGCCAGCGTGCAAGGCGCAAGATTGGACAAATTGCTCTTCGATGGTTTGCTCTATATGTAATGCTTTAAAGTGCCATCTCACAAATTGGCTGTGCTCAGTATGATACGTTTGGGGTAATTCGACGTTTCTTCTCTTCAGGGTTTTGGGAGCGAAACGCTACTTCCTAGGCTGAAGCCGCAGGGCTTCCACCGAAGATGAAGGGAAGTGTGAACGGCTCTACGCTCGGGGATCGTACGGACAAGTCAGGATCTCTGCCTTCGCTAAATGTTTCCATTCAAAATGTGACCGACATTCTCTTCAACAGCACTAACAATACAGGCACTGACGAGCCAAAGGAGGGAACCATTTACTCAACCCACCAGGTAATTCATATGTTTGCTTTATATCGCAGGAAAAGGTTGGTTCACAATTGGAATTAAGAGAGCATTTAGTCCAAATGTATGGTGAATGTTTATATGGTACGCAGACGCATTGTGTCAAATTTCTGTCTCTAATAGTCTGAATTTATATTGAAATTTATTTGTCTGTGCCCTATATTCTTAATGTATTGTGACAAGAATTAATTTCGAATGAATTCAAATTGTACTTGGCAAGATTGGCATTTGGCAGCCCCTTTTCTCTTGTATGGACAATGTTTTTATGGTAGCAGCTCTATCATTTCATTGTATAGCTAAAAGCAAAGAATCTGGTACTAAAACTGTAAACTTATGACAGGACAGTGAATAAAGTTTTTCTCACCAAGGTAAGAATGCAAGATAGTTTTTACTAATCGAAAAGTCTAGTTAAGATTGTGATTGAACGGCAATGGCAAATCGATCTATGTACATCAAAAAGCACCTCTCCCATCTCCATTAATCTTAAGGTGTGATATATGGTACACTCCATCGAACAATAAAGCGAGATGAATGGCGATAACCAATGCACTGGGGCTGAGTAATGACCATATTGTATTGGCTTTATCACCTGAATCAGAGAGATATCAGTTTAACACCAACGCGTGTGCGCAAGCGATAACTGGAGTCCAAATCTGGAAATCAAATTTGTTTTGCAAGTCCTTAACAATAAAGAAACATATCCAAATCCAATTTCCCAACATATGTCATCAATAACTTCTTTGATACAAACATATCATAGATAAAATCAAGATTGTTCTCTGACCAAGTTTGAAAGAAAGACGGTATCTAGGGTAGTTACTGCGGTCCAAATGAAACATGACACTTGCGGGCCCCCTAGCAGTATTTTCAGGTACTTCAGCATTACAGACAAACACCCCCTTCTTGAAAGTAGATGGGATTGATTAAGGAAAAGGCGAATGAAATGAATATAACTAAGTTAAATATCTGTGATGGCTGGGGCTATAGCATTAAAAACCTCACAAAATCTCTAAATATTTCACTGAGGAATGACATCTTCAATTTTTTTTCTCATAGACAGAAAAGCAGGTGACACTGTGGGTTCTATTTGCCTACTTTGTGGAGGGGAGTTTTGTTAGCAAGTCATTGATAACTTGTCTTCCATGTAGTATGAATGAATCTCACACATTGTTTTACAAAATTAAAAGTTTTCAATAGTTCCCAAGCAATAGGAAGGTACAAAATTATTACTAAAAGGAAATATATTTGTTCAGTGAAATCCATCTCGTGCAAAGCAAATCACATCCGTCAATCTCAATCATCCATAATGATAAAAGTTCCAAGCAGTAACTTGCAAAATTACCTTCTGGCGGCGCCATAGGTTCTGGTTTCATGTACCAACACAAATGAGCATTTATCATCATGATATTTTTAAGGATTATTACCTCCAGGAAGTGATGGCTGAGGCGTATGTCATTAAGAAATTTAAAAAAAAAACTTGTTTTCTTATAGACTGAGCAGCTGGGTATGTAATATAAACAAACAAACAAACAAACAAGTATGTTTAATGTCTTATCTTTTCTCCTAGACAGAGCAGCTGGTGACGCTATGGGTTCTGTTTGCCTTCATCGTGGTGGGGAACAGCCTGGTGCTGCTGGTCATGTGGATGGAGCGACACAAGAAAACGCGCATGAACTTCTTCATCATGAACCTAGCTCTCGCCGGTATTGATCTATTTAACCGTTAACCAGAGGTTTTAATTTTGGTGTGTTCGTTTGTTTGTGTTGGTGTGTGTCCGGTGTGTGGATGGTGTTTAGCACCAAGGACAGGTTTGTTTACCTGTGTGTTGATGGTGTTTAGCACCAAGGACAGGTGTTTACTTGTGTGTGGATGGTGTTAAGCACCAGGGACAGTTGTGTTTGCATGTATGTGGATGATGTTCAGCACCAAGGACAGGTGTGTTTGCCTGTACGTTTGGCGGGGCGGGGAGATAGTGACCGTCTAAATATGTTCCGATCTTTAACCTCTGCACCTTCAATGATCAACAATAAAGTATCCAGACTCAAAACAAGCATGCAGCAACGCTTAACGCCATAGAACTGTCAAAATGAAAACAGTCTAGATCCCTCAAATGATTTGACAATAAATCGGATGCTGTGCATGACACGCTATACTAATGACAGCAAGTTTTGCAAAGTCACAGAGCAATGAAAAGGCACTTGATTCATGATTCTAACGACCGAGAATTGGAACAGGATGGTCATTATCTGACAGTCAGCAAAAAGGGTACATATTACCAGCTTTAAAAGGTACATGATCTATCGTAGATGAATACCTGTCGATATCCACTAACAGTGGAAGCGTGATGTATCAAAAGTAACGATTCTATTGATTAATACAACGACTCGCTTTCTTTGAACAATAATGTTTCAACAAGCTTTTATGGCAATATCGGAAAGGCAGTAGCTTAACCTTTACCACACTGTATTAGACATTTGGCATCCTGTTCCCTATTGGTTGGAGAGGTATGCAGCTGGGAGACTAAGGTTGAATGATCAGAATAATGTCATGATACAGACACAGCAGAAATAGATGACCCATATACGTGCAGCGAAATAGCCTGTTAAAAATGCAAGGTACCCGCAGAATATCTATTATGCTTTTGAAATGACATATCTATGTCAATGTGATTAATGTTTGTGGACAGTATACGATAGGGTTCGGGGTATGGTGATTATGTACTGCATTCTGAAATAATCCATTTAAGTATAATGAATAAAAACAATCTCAATTCAAAATACCCAGAAGGTCAGTAAACGCAACATTAATTCTAAAGAAGTTGATAATTTTCTATCTTCGAATGAGGTATTATGAAATAACAAAAAATGATTCCTATAGATACTCCTCAACTGCCTGAAGCGCAATCATAAATTTGCATTTTATATTCCAAATATAGCCGACCGCAGTATCCTGGCTTATATACGTTTGATACCTCAGCAATCTGTGATACCACCGTTAAGAACAAACATTTGTTACTTTAAGTCAGATAAGGACTATGAAGAATACTTTTGCAAAGTTACACAACTTAACGTAGCATATTCATCTTTATTCTTATCCCCTGAAGCATTGTAAACATAAAGTTGGCATTTAGGAACAAAGATGGGAAACCAGCCAAGATCTAGACAGATTTTCATGATGTTTGGCTGGTTATTGTCTTCCCCAAGGCACAAAAGAGGTATAAGAATGCAAAACCAAATGTGACATGTCGACAGTAAATGCCAGGCCCAAATGATTTAAAGCTGAACATGTAATGTTTAGATCTGATCATGATCAATGGCGAATCAAAGAATTGTGTGCATGGTGTTCAACACCAAGGGCAGGTATGCATGCGTTGTGTTGATGGTGTTTAGCACCAAGGGCATGTATGCTTGCGTTGTGTGGATGGTGTTTAGCACCAAGAACATGGAGAAAGTGACCTTTCAGAGAAGTCCGGCCACCAAAAAACGTTACGATATTTACCTGTACCTTTAATGATCAACAATAGAATATACAGTATACCCAATAAAACAGGCCCAAATTGGACTTCTAGTTTACTGCTAGAACACAGATGTTGGCAAAAAATGATTACTAAAACAGAATTATAGTCTAAACTACCAGAGTGTACATATCACAATATAATACATCATATTGTCTTTTTAATCATAAAACTTTCGGTTTGATCAGATCTAGGAGCAGGACTGTTCAATGTGCTGCCTGATCTGGTGCACAGGTTCACGGTGGAGTGGATTGCTGGAGACTTCATGTGCAAGCTGATAAAATACATACAGGTACATTTCCATCTAGCTTTATACAATACTAGGTTATTTGACAATACTAGAAGGGGTAGACAGGGCTGTATTGTGTGTGATGAAATTTCACAGAACTAGATTTTCTAATGCTTAACACTTTGTTCTGTTATTGCTGTTTATACAAGTGTGCATGCGATATAAATGTATAATGCAACCAATAACATGTCTAGAAAATTGCTTTAAGCTAGCAAATTTCAATTCTATCATTACGCTTTTTGTGTTATTTAATTTGCTATTTTTGCTATGAAACTTGCTTTTAAAAAAGATACTGTTCTTGGAATATGTGCAGATCTTGGCAACATCGATGGCGTCAGGGGGATTCTAACCCGGAACCGCTGGGTTCTGGGGCTAACACCCTGCCGTTACGCCACACGACGCCACACTTAAACTTGCTATATGCGCTATCAAACTTGCCTTTTTTCTTCTCGACTACAAAATCGAGGATGTATGATCTACTTCCACGGAAAACATCCCTTGTGATCCTCTGGTGATGTGATTTGCACATCCTCTCTGCCTGCAGGGTTGAAAACTGCAATGTAATATGTTTCCACAACTGAAGGCTTAACCCTGACATGTGCACTGTTTGTTTTCAGGGTGGCGTCCTGTATGGATCTACATACGTGCTGGTGGCTCTCAGCGTGGATCGCTACGATGCCATCATCCACCCAATGCGATTTGCACATGGTAAGTGTCTTAAAGAATCTATGAAATAAAGACCTTTAGTTACTAATGTAAACATTGGGCTGTTAAATTCAACTTATGTACTTTGCATATGCATATGTTAAGAGTATTTCTCAATTAGGACACCATCTTAATGAAATAACTTGCAAATTGATTTTGATGTTCTTTGATCATGGTAAGAAACTCTTATTAAATCATTCTCATAAGAACTTAAAAATAGCTACCCTTAAAAAACCTTGATACTGATAATGCCATGCGGTTATATTTATGTGCTTTTCAAATGGTACGAGTCTCTTGATCTATTCACTACAGATAGTGTTTTTAAAATCTCTGTACCCATAATATTGGACTGTTACATTTTCAAGATTCAGGTAGGATCTCTTACTGTAGAAGCTTTTTCGTAAATGAGTGAGAGAGCAAGCAGTGGTCGCCAAATGCATATCAAGTAGCGTTACCACCAACCCATGAACATTTAAATAAAATACTTCAATGCCCCAAGACATGGACGTCTTGACTTGACTCTACATCAGTTTGTTTTTCATCTGGCTAGCGTGGGTTGAGCACGTCTTTTAGTTTAGGTGCTAGATTGGACATAAATGCCCTTTGCAAGAAACCTGCAGGGTTTGGCAAATTTCTGTCAATACAAAATGAACAATTAGAGTTCCTGCCAACTTGGAGGAACGTTCCTTCAGCAATTAGCTAAAAAGCTGAATTTGCTTCCCCGAGAGATGCACGCTCATTTTCCAATTATCTCTTTCCTTAGAGTTCAATTAGGAGAGAAAATGAGACTAATTGGGAAAAGTTGTAGAGCACGCACAACTTTTAACGGCTTTGTGTACACTCGGCTTCCGATTGGGACGTCTGTCCCATCACGATACCGTTATCTGGGAGTCTTTAAAGCTGCCGTGCATTAGTGAGCCGAGTTTGATGAGTGGAGTGACACAGCAGGAAGCTTTGTACTGTCTCCTCATGAGACGAGTTTGTCGCTTTATTCTTGGCTGTGTGTTAGGTGTGAGAAATTGTCTAAAATGAATAAGACAATGTGTCTTAAGAGTTACTGTAGTAGCAAATGCGAGATGCTTTCCCCTTGATTTCGTTAAGTAACATGATAAAGAAGATGAGAAAAAAAGAATTACCTAACAAACTCTCAGGTTATTTAGCTTAGCGTGAAAGGTCATATTTTTAAACATTATTTCAGGAGCAGTATTAAAACACAATCGGGAAAATTGAACTTACCCACATGTTTGCTTCTTGACAATGCCTAGCGCTGCTCAGTAAAAAAATTGGGTAACCCAATTGTGTTCGAAATGATATTATGCTACAAAACTGTATATGTCATCAGAAGCTTCTTTGCCGCTTTTGATAACACGGGTTCTGAATGGAAAACAACAACTCATGTGCGATGACGCTGCTTTTCAATTCTATTGAAGCCTGGTGTGATATTATTGTATCTGTTTGTCTCCAACAGATCGTAAGTCGAAGGCGATGATCTGTGTGGCCTGGGGCCTGGCCGCCTTGTTCTCCATCCCCAGCCCCGTCATCTTCGCCCTGACTAAGATGGCCAATGGGGAGTGGCAGTGCTGGGCCACGTGGCCGGAGGACTGGTACTGGACACCCTACATGACCATCGTCACCACCCTGGTTTTCTTCATCCCACTCGTCATCATCAGGTAAAAGATAAGATGGAGTTGTCATTGCAGCTAGTATGTGACTTAATCCAGGACCACAATCCTTGTTAGCCTTGGTGTCGTCCAATTAATACCGGGGCTCCTACACTCGCTATCCTAAAAAAAACACGTTCGGCATTGGTTAGGTTTCAGCGTAGCGAGTGTAGGAGCCTCGATAGTACTTGGATGGCATCCAGTTTATAACCTTGTGAGAAAGGACTCTATGTATCGTTAACCAAAGAAAGCATCTTTTCAGCTTGTGAACAGTTGTTTACTTAACATTACTGTTTGGTCATTCCGGATGACTGGGATATCTTGCATTTGTCTTTTGCTCTTAGAGTTTTTCAGGTTGATAATGGCTGGCTTAGCTATGCAATGTGCGTTCGGGAAACTGGGCATTTTTTTTGGAGAGAGAACAATTGTTATACTGGATGGACAAAGCCAAAATGGACGCACTATCAGGGACAAAGTTGCAACGATGGTCTAAACATGGATAGTTTAATTACACTTCTTGATGTTTTTTTTTAATATCTCCACAGTACCTGCTACGCCTTCATCGTGGTGAAGATCTGGAGACGCAGCAAAGAGCTGGTCCAGGAGCGAAAGTTTATTGGAGGTAGGCAACGCTGTCCTTCAAACACGCTGTTATTTCATTACATTTAGTTACAAATTAAAGAAGTCATCTCTACATCCATCTAGCAAAACTTTAATTCGCAGTCAACTTTCTGTCTACTGCCTGTCTGGACCGATAGAGTCATGCATTTAATTTCGCTTGGTACAAGGATTAAGTTGATTCAGATATTGAATTCCAAAGCAAAATTGAAATTGTTTTTCATACTCCACATGAGATATTGGATTCTAATAAAAAGATACGCAGCCGGATACATGTAGGTCGACATAAATTTGACGGCACTACATGAGTAACTACCGGGTGCTTCTCAATACACCGTAAATTTGACTTACCGAAATTTTGGGCTGTACACCAGAGTCTTTGTCAAGGAATGAAAAAGGTTCTGTGACTTCCTCAGTAAGGTTTCAACCTAATACTGCATCATTTATATCCATTTTTGTCAACTGTCTAAACACTGTCTTCCTTCACAGAGAAGTGCATCCCAATGACCCCGCGCACCTTCACCCAGTCTAACAACAAAGGCTCCCCTGACGACCCTGATGACAGTCCTGTCAAGAAGCGAGGCTGTGTCGGCAGTCTGCGAGGTACCTATCATCATCATCATCATTAGGGGAGGGGAGTTTCTCATCAAGAGAATTAAGCAAAATCTTGCTTCGATGTTTCAAATTACGGGAATGAATTAGGTTTCCTTACGAATTATGGGAAATTGAAATAGCTTGCCTGACCCCTTGATCATAATAAATGCAAACCCCTTTACTACACCTCTTTACATACATGAACAGTATACATATGTATTCCATCCCCAATCTCTTTACATACATGAACAGTATACATTATGTATTCCATCCCCAATACAATTTAAGTTGTCATTCATACTATCAGTCAAGTCCTCTCCAACCTATAGCACTACTCTGGTTTGAGTTACGTCTTATGTCTACATATTCCGATAATTCCTCTCGCAAGATAGCTGAATATTAAATTTCTGTCAGACTCTTCATGTGTACTGTATCATTTACGAAGTTAATCAATTTTACCATAAATGTTGGGTATGGTAGTTGAACGCACAGCACTGAGAGTGGATTATAAGCTGAAGTGATAACACAAAGCTGTTTACTGGCACATGGTCTATTGAAACGGCGATTGGCTCTGCCCTATGGTGTGGGATTAAATAAATTGATGAGTTATGAGTGATGAGTGTTCCAATAACCCCCGGAGCAAGACAGTTGAATGTTTAATAAATTTCTGTCAAGCTCCTCAGGTGAAATACATCAATCATGAAATTAATCAATAAAGTCATGAATTTTGGTCATATAGCTGGTAACGTTAATGACGTGTCATAAATTATATAAAAATGACATGCACAATTTATGAAATCATTCACGCCATTTAGATTCATGCTATTTAGATTTCGGTCTTCGTGCTTGCTTGAAGTAGCACGGTTTTGAATTAAAGCAGAAGGTCATTGAAATAAAAGGCATTCTGATATGGAAATAATGATTATAATAACACTTAATGGCTGTGTTGCAAAAATACCTCTGAGTCAATCATCTTATGATAATCTAAGAATAATAGAGCAATTAAATCAAAAATGATTGTAAGCCTGAAAACTACTAGCTACCCACATTGAAATCACAGTAAAACTTGCATGATGATACTCTCTCATACCCTTGTTTATCACGCCATCTTTGTCTGAATTGCCCAAGTTTTGTTACTAGGACCGAAAGGAAAGAAGATCATGAGACAGCCGAGCTCACAAGGAATCATCCCCAAGGCCAAGATCAAGACCATCAAGTTATCGCTGGCAATCATAACAGGTAAAGTTAACATGATGATTAAACCATTGAATATTAAGTAATTTTTTTCAGTTCTCCTACTGTATCATTGCAGTAAACGTGTGGTCCATGGAGATCAGAGTGAATTAAATTGTAGTGAAATCGTTCAGTCTCCACAAACCAAGGACCTGTTGATGATATAAGAACTGAGGCTGAAGAAATGTTGTCCTTAATGTCTGTGGTGAGAGGGAAGGTAGCTTGGCTTGGCACTAGCACTCTGACAAATATGTGATCTGGCTATCAGAACAAAGCAAGGAACTTGAAATTACCTGTCGTGAATGCGCGATGACTGCGGATTTGAAGGGAGAGCTCTTCTGCTCTTTGGCATGAGACATGAGCTTACAGACATGTAGTCACTGGTTGATAGTTGGTATGTACATGACGTAAGTCTTGAATGCCTTTTTTCTAATCAAAAACATTTCGTTGCTTGTTGCAGCATTCATCGCCTGCTGGAGCCCGTACTTCGTGTTTGACATGATCACCAACTTCAGCGACCTGCCCGAGTCCGAGACTAAAAAGCGCGCCTCCCTCATCATCCAGAACCTGCCGGCCCTCAACAGCGCCATCAACCCCATCATCTACGGCTTCTTCAGCACCAAGAACTGCGGCAAGTTCAGGTGAATGGACACATGATCATACTTATTCCTAATTTTTAGTCCATTAGTCATCATTGATAGAGTATGCACAGCAACATTAGTGGGGTCGTGTGGCGTAACGGCAGGGTGTTTGGCCCAGAACCAAGAGGTCCCGAGTTCGAATCCCCCTGACGCCACCGATGTTGTGCCCTTGGGAAAGGCACTTTACACGACTTTCCTCACTTCGCCCAGGTGTATTAAAAATTGGGTATGTTGTTATCTGTATGTGGTACTGTTAATATAAGTTATAAAAACTTGTCGGTCAAAAACCGAAGTAAACAAAAAAGCAACATGTTGTATAACTTCTCCCTGCTGCCTAACTCTGTAACCAATAGATAATTGGGTGCCAAACGGCTACTTCAATGGTTAAAAACTAAAGGTTAAAAACTACTATCAGGCTTTGTAGAACACGTTGGTTATCATTATGCGCACAATATTGTAATATAGCCGAGTACTTGCAGCAAGGCTACTATATCATCATGTGTGATAGGTATCTATAACCTTCTCTAGCACCCTGGCCGTTATTCCAGATGCCGATACTGACCTGTGAATTCTGCTGGGTTTGCAGGAGAATCAAGTGGGTGGACTGGGTCGCGGTACGAATCTTCAACTGTGAGGAGCTGGAGAAGAAGGGACCAGGCGGGGTAGTGCCGCCCAGACGCCGCACCTTCCAGTCGACCCTGCAGGAGACTGTGCTCGGGCCACAGACCACCACCTCATCCATATCACGGGATGCTCCTTCAAGTGCAGCCAGACGATACCCTTGAACAACTAGAAATAGTGTTGGTTCTTTCTGCAAGTTCATTCTAGCGACTCCGAAGAAGAGCTGTGAAGTAATTTCCGAATCTTATCCAATTGTAGAGATTGCATTGCATTTAAATGTTGTTAACCTGGATGTCTAACCTTCAGAAATGTAACTTAAGCCTATACCAGTTGGATCTTTGTGTCAAAGCTAGCTCCGTCACAAATGCCGTACAGCAAGGACTCTCTACGCATTGAAAATATGCTTGTGTTTAAGTCGTGGGTGTGTTAGGTTTATATTACTAGTCATAGCCTTACTGAACGTTGTGCGCCAGATTACAACGTACGACGTATATGGCAGCACCCTAAAGCCATAAAAGGCTATTAAACGCACTAATAGACACTTGAGCGTGAATGACATGATTAATGTTTAGCACCATTATCAGATCTCATCATCCACACAGACGATCTGACAGAGGCACTATCGATTAAATGAATCGTATTCCGTATGTGAAACCTTTAAGAGGCAGAATGACATGTTTGTTATGAATCTATTTGCGTGGGTGGCTGTACGTTTGTAATGTTAAGTATCTGATTAAAAGTACATTAGCCTTGCTCAAATTTGTCACACTATGATGTTGATAACGTGACTGATTATGACTAATGATGCTTATCATATCAATATCTAGACACATCACACTACCTTGTTTTACCACTGAGCTGGAAAATGTAAGGCGTGCTATGAATTACTTGGGGCGAAACCTTAATAAGCCTTGTCAACCACTTCAGTTGCCAAAGAGAATCGATTAAATAGAGTGAATAAGAACTAGCGAAATAGTTCCAAGTTAGCTTTTCCACCCGGCCGATGCATTAGCAAATGTAATCGAACGTAGAGAAAGTATTGTTTCATGTTTTTCGGGCCAGAAAGGCGTCATGTAGTCACATGAATATGGAGGTTTGAAAGGTTGGATTTTCAGAATTCCACCGTTGTTTGGAATGTACTTAATAGGCATTGTAAGGTACTTACCCGATATGTTATTTAATCCAGTCATTTATAAGTGACCTGTGAGTTGTACCATGGTCCTTTTGAGAGAGTGTCTCATTCCAAACCGAATAATCAATAGTACATATAATCAAGAAATAATACAATGTACAAGGCTGTATAAATGTCTTGAACTCCTGGGTCCAATCGTACGCTGGTCGTATAATGCTCTTTTAGACATCTATTATAGCAAAACTCATCACAATATATATATATATATACAAGCTAGACGAATGCCCGCACTCGATGTTTGTAAGTAACATGTGAGTTGAACGGTACCGAGTATGTTGTCACTGTATGAAGTAAATAGCTGGAACGCAGTATTTACAACATGGAGACTTTGTGACCAATAAAAGATACAACTTTCTCAATCAGCGCAAGTGTAATAAACTTAGCTCAATGCCATACCATAACAGCCACATAACAGTACATACATTTAGATATCATAAAGATCCATTCACAGCTTCTCGAGTTATAATGTCCACAAACAAAGAGACAAACGGCACCAAGAAATAACCCTCTCGGCGAAGGTAGAATTAATATCATTCAGTTCATATCTCTGAAACAGGGATCCTGACAAAACACCTTGATAATGTCGCTGACGTCAAACATATCTGATATTGAGAACATCCGAATCCTTCGACGTACACTACACCCATAGAATTTCTCGGCGATATCCGATACTACACAAGTGTATTACATTACCAACATGTTACCACAACGTTTGAACAGATAATGCTTCTGATTATGGCGTAGTCAGGGTTTTTACTGTATTCTACCGTAAACGCCAGATCTTGTAAGATACTCGAAGCCAACAGTTCCAAAACATGACTCAGCTTTCTTTACAAAGCACTTCCAGACAGTCCGTTAATGTGTGAGTCAAAATATGTAACCATAGCAACCATGCCATCCCCTCACCTGAAGGCAATCAGCTGGCATTGGTCCAAAAACTTTTTATCCTACTGCGAATTCATCATCTCTTACAACATTATCTCCCTTTATGTGTTATAAGAGATCTTGTAACATATCTTAGCTAGACGAAATCAACACCGCAATTATTGTGACTTTTTTCAGCCACATTTCATTGGTCGCGATATGGACAAACAAGCGGTTTCGTTGAATTGGATCCGACTTTAAATTCAGATCTGTCCGTTAAAAGTTTTCTTTTGGGCAAAACTCAACCGCACAAAAATCGTAAAAACCCACTTAGCTTTTAGACCGCCGCAGTTTACGACGAGATTCACAGAAAGTGATGAAAAAATAACTCTCATGGCGGAGGTATTGGGATCGGGATGAGGCAGCAAAGCCTCTGTCGTTGTACATTATGAAGTTTGAACACCCAGGGAAACGACATTTTCTGGAGAACAAATCATTTCACATAGACAGCCCATAGGCGTCAAAACAATACGTTTTACGGTCTTAATGTTTAGCCAAAGGTATCAGGAAATAAGACTAAGAAGCGCAGTACTATAGTAGAGATTGTCATTTGAACACCAAGGCAAACGATATTTTCTACATAACAAATCCTTCCACATATTGGAAAGCCTATAGGCGTCAAGACAATGCGTTTTACAATCTTAATGTTTAGCCAAAGGAATCAAGAAATAAAATTGAGAATCAAAATTCTGGGTAGAGGTTTGCGTTTGGACCACCAGGCATACGATATTTTCTACAGAACACATCCCTTCATATAGACAGCCTATAGGAGACAAGACAGAGAGTTTTAGTACTTTTATGGTCTTAATGTGTAGCCAAAGGAATCAAGAAATGAAATAGAGCACTACATAGAGATTGTCATTTGACGCCCATGCAAGCATATGGTATTTGCTGCAGAATAAATCCATTGACAGGGCAGTACGTTTTACAGTGCAGTAATGATTAGCCAAAGCATAAGAAAATAAGACTTAGAAGTGCAGCTCTAGGAAGAGTTTGTTGTTTAGACATGCAGGCAAACGAAATTTTCTGCAGATCAAATCCCTTTACAAAGACAGCAAATATGCGAAAGGACAAGATAGTACGTATCATAGAAGCACTGATCCCTAGATGTTACGATACTTGTTACAGAAATAATCCTTACAAATGGATAGCCTATAGACGGTAGGACAGACGTTTTACGGTCATAATATATAGCCAAAGGAATCCAGAAAGAAATTGGATGTAGATTCGCAGTTATGTGTATCCGCTGCCATTAAACATCCAAGCAAAAGAAACTCTTGTACATGATAAAACCTAACAACTGAACTGGACTGGATATACATGTACGGGCAGTAAGTTTCATAGCCTTTAATTATGATAAGCCCAAGCAATCAGGAACCAAAATTAAAGCGCCGAGTCCTGTGTAGTTTGTCGTTTGGGCAGCAAGGACAAATGATGTTTGCCACAGAATAGATGCGCGCAACTTTGTATGGAAGATAGGACATACGTTTCATGGCCGTTATGCTTAACCAAAGCAATCATGGAAGAAAATAGAAGAGCACTGCTGGGTACCGTCTGTCGTTCAATCATCTAGTTAAACGATAACGTTCTATGCTACCGAAGTAAGAATCCCTTTAACCTGGCAGCCTATAGACGATAGTGCAGATGTTTCATGGTCTTGATATTTCGCCAAAGCAATCAGAAAATAAAATAGAAGCGCGGTGCTGGGTCCGTTTGTAGTTTATCTTGATCTACTCAGCTCCTGTGCATTTGAGAGTCTCTGCACTTGAAGCATCCGTCTATAAAATAGGGTGATCCAACATTTGCTGCACATTATAGCGAGCGGATGTCCTGAAGGATCGAAGGATTTATACGCAGGTATCAAACTGAGCTCGTTATTTCTGCTACAGAAAGAGAGCGCCGGAGTAGAGCTTGCGGCGACACGGCATCAAAGACGTTCTGAGGCGTGCCGACTTCCTGATTTGACTGCCGTCGTTCAGACCCGGTTTGCTCAGTTATAACGCGGAGTGTGATGGAAGGAAGGCGGCGGTTCGGCGACGCTGTGACGTCATCGATGACAGGTACTTGTAGTTGTAAAAGTCGCGCCGATCGACTGTGAGTAGGTCTCAGACAGACGTTTCCAGATCGCGGACAGAGATAGGTTGAAGTACCTCCATCGGAATTCTTCGAGATCTTTCGCACAGACAATGCGGAGGAAACGTCTGTAGATGCGTCGGTCATGGGGGTCGTTCTCTCAAAATGTGCGCCCTTACTGTCCAGTCTTCGGCAGCTTTTGGGCACGTCATGATCAAGCTCAGGAAGACGGAACATGTGCACGGCTATCCAGTTGATGATCGCGATTTTACTTCAAGGGAAAATAGACTGAATGATAGGTACAGAATAGGTACATTTGCTATGGAGAACACCAATACGTATAATAAATTTACGTTCAAACAAACGATCAAAAGACAAATGCTCCGCTAGGCATATTTTGATAAAAGTGTTCCAAACCAAAGCCTTTGATTTGTATATCGAATAGACTAATCATCATTAAAGTCATAAAACGTGTAAAATATTCAAGGGAGAAAAATACACGGGGTCCCTCCACAAAATTCTAAGCTGTTAAGGTACCAAGGAGCTTTTAACAGCTTCAAAGTGTTTAAAAAAAAGCTAATTTAAGATACATGTACATGTACTTTTAATAGTCAAATTCTAATGTTCGGACATCTAATTATAAAAGGCTATCACGCATACACGCCAACTCAACCAATTCAGGCTTTTAGCCTGCAATGAGACAATCTGCATGACGAATAAAGTTCAAAGTTGAAAGTTGACCTTACCGTAACTTTCTGTACAGCTTGGTGCTGAAGAATCCGTAGATGATGGGGTTGATGGCGCTGTTCAGGGCCGGCAGGTTCTGGATGATGAGAGAGGCGTCCTCCTTATCCTGGGTGTCCGGCAGGGCGTTGTAGTTATCCATCATGTCAAAAAGGAAGTACGGGCTCCAGCAACAGATGAAGGCTGGGAGAGGATCGATTCAACAGGATGTTATTTGTCTCTCAACATGTTTCTCAACATGCACATTGTAATACAGGTACATTGACATTTAGCATCAGCCTTTCTGATATCTGACGACGATGTCTTCGACAGGCAGATATATTTGCCTCTTCAGCAGGCCATGTGAGTCGGGCTTTTTTGGCTTATCGTGCGTTCGGTTTTTATGTGTTTTTGTGCATACAGTATCAAAGTCTCATTTGAAAAATCGGTTGCGATTAATGTTTGGTGTTGTAGTATAAAGCAAGCCTTCCTACGGTATGCTATTCGTCTGCACAGGAAACTTTGACTGAATTACTGGACGTTTTAGCAAAACCTGAAGAAAAAAAACCACAAAAATGGTACCAAAGGATGGGCGGAAGGCAAAAGTAAGTATGTACCTAAGATGATGGCGACAGAGAGTTTGATCGTCCTGGCCTTAGCTCTGCTGGTGAAACTGTTCGAGCTGCAGCGCCGCTGGGTGTCAGGAGACCATTTCGTCTTCTTCAGGGGATCACGGACGTCAAGGTTGTGGGTCTGCTGCCAGATAGAGTCTTGTTCTGTATAAAAAATGTTTGATCTTGAAAATGATCAATTTGATAGTTAACGTTAAGTTTGGTAAGTATTTGTGTAGCCTCAATCAATTGTACTCGTACACTGTCAGTAGATGGATATAAAATAAGTGGACCCAAAGGTCAGATTTGCCAGAGTTGCAGGAAATACTGTTCAAGAGTTGGTAAAACTAGTTGCTAATCAGATATGACAGACCGTCCATAGATAAGGCATTGTTTTGGGTTTATCTATTTGATTTGTTTGTTTGTGTTTTGGGAGTTATATATATTTTCTATATGACATTTAGTAATCGTCCATGTATTTATATTTGTATATAGTATTAGACAAAGGCTCAAGGGAGACTACTAAGTACATGATGTATATGTTATTGATTAATATTCTACTGTGTTGCACACGATACTTGTAGATTAGATAAAAGCTCTGTTGAAACCCCTTACCGCTTGACGCCCGGCTGCGGGGGATGTGGTCCTCATACGCCATGCCTTTTCCTCTCTTCCAAATCTTGACGATGATGGCGACGTAGCAGATGCTGAACCAGGAAACAACAGCATTTTACTCAATTTCAGTAAGAGTTTCCTTTGGCAGTACAGTCGCGGAGGATATCACTATTGCGCCAAAGTGGTAATTAAAGATAGGTAACGAAATGTTTTATTTGTGCTTAGTTTTAACTTTTGTTGCATTTATTCAATTAGGCTGTTATATTATGAAGAAGAACATTATTGCACGACAATTGTACATGGTACAAAGTATGGCAAGAATTCGTAAACATAATACAAAGAAGAAGTATAGAATAAAACTTAACATCCTAATTATTAATACAATACAATAAGGGCTAGTATATATTTTGATATAGCATCCTAATTACTAATAGGATATAGCGTAACAGTTATGATCGAGTTGGTTTAATCAATAGTTTCGGTATTTTTCCTAATGTGAAAGCAGTCGTTAAGATATTTACCTATTTTCGTATTGTGGGGATTGTTGCATTTAAATATATACTCAAAACGGTCGTGTGTGGTGAAATAAACATGCAGCATACCATATAATTCCCAGGGGAATGAAGAACACGATAGCTGCGACCACAGTCATGTAGGGGACCCAGTACCACTCCTCCGGCCATTCCGCCCAGCACTGCCACTCCCCGTTAGGCTGACGGCGCACCGCGAAGATCACGGGGCTGGGCACGGAGAACAGGCAGGCCAGGCCCCAGGAAACCCCGATCATCACTTTCGACTTGTGCTCTGTGGGTGGGGGTGGAAATTGTGTATGGAAATATTGAGGAAAATCAACACAGCACAGAAAAAACAGTTACACGAAAACCATGAAAGTAAATATCAAGAGTCATTGTCAGTTTCTACTTTCATTCATTATTGTGAATTTTTCGTTCATTCAGCGAAGATCACAGGGCTCGGAATGGAGAACAGGCACGCCAGGCCCCAGGCCACACCGATCATCACTTTAGACTTGTGCTCTGGTAGGGTTTGGACAGAAACATTGAAGAAAATTAACCGAGCACAAGAAAAAACAGTAACAGAAAGATCATGAAATCAAATATCAACAGTCATTGTCAATTTCTAGATTTATTCATTATTGTGAATTTCTCGCTAATTCAGTAGAGATCACTGGGCTCGGCACGGAGAACGGACAAGCCAGGAACCAGGCAACAGCGATCATCACTTTCGACTTGTGCTCTGGGGATTGCGGATAGAAAATTGAAGAAAATTAACCGAGCTAAGAACAAAACAGAAATACGAAGATTCTATACCTCTGTAAAAAATCTAGCGTCTTTGGAATTTTTTATCTTATTCATTATTGTGAATTTCTCGCTAATTCAGCGAAGGTCACGGGGCTGGGCACAGAGAACAGGCACGCCAGGCCCCATGCAACCCCGATCATCACCTTTGACTGGTACTGTGGGAGGGTTTGGGGATGAAAAAATTCAAGAAAAATCAACCAAGCGCAAAGAAAAGTGAAACTCATCAAGGCAATAATTTTCTTGATGGCTCATCTCTGCTTGAAGAGAGAGCAGACAATCCACGCCCCATGCAATCCCGATCATCACCTAAGACTTGTGCTTTGGGACGGGTTTGGAGATGACAGAAAGAACCAACAAATCGAAGAGCTCATAGCTCATTAAAATATTTTGAGTTTTTCGGAATTTCTCACTAATTCTGTCCAAGTTGTTCTGTCTTTGCAATTTACTGCACCAAATACACATTTGGGCAATTTTGAAAAAAAAAGAGAAGAAATGTACGCCGAATTCCTAAGAGTGCACAAATAAACAATTTAAGCTTTTATAAGGATTAAGATGAATAAAGCTTAAGAAGTACAATTGCACTAAGAGTCAGCCAAACTTTCAATCCTTACCCCTGACGAACTGGAGAGGATGTACAATAGCGTCATAGCGGTCAATGCTCATAGCAACCAGAACATATGTTGAGGCATACAGGAGCACCGCCTGGCGGATGAAATGAAAATTGCACGTTAATGGTTGAAAACACCCCATAGAAAAATACATTAAAAGTACATACAAAAAAAGAAATGCACTGGTGTTCTGCGTTAGCATTTCCCCCAAAAGGATTTCTTATCTACCTTCAAGTTCAAAACGAGATTAGCTGTATCAGATCCGTTAAAAACGTACCTGCGTATATTTCACGATCTTGCACAGAGTATTCCCAGCGATCCACTCGACGACGAATCTGTGCACTATCTCGGGTAGAACGTTAAACAGGCCGGCATTTAGATCTGTGGGATAAAGGCAAAAGCAAATTAATTATCGAAAGTGTAA
Organism: Branchiostoma lanceolatum; assembly: GCF_035083965.1. Classification (NCBI taxonomy): domain Eukaryota; kingdom Metazoa; phylum Chordata; class Leptocardii; order Amphioxiformes; family Branchiostomatidae; genus Branchiostoma; species Branchiostoma lanceolatum. The sequence continues at coordinate 3,457,773 of NC_089736.1, forward strand.
AAGTTCTTCAAGCAAAAGCGTTAAGTTGAGTTAGGTTTAACTTCAATTGCGCTATGGAAAATGCTACGTACTTAAAACTCTGTGAAATAGTAGCGTGCGTAGTTCAGTGGTTAGCGACCCTGCATCGGGACCAAGAGGTTGGGAGTTTGAATCCCGGCTGTGTTGCTCACCTGACATGCGCAGAAAGGGTCGAAGTTAAACCACGGTCCACTGTTAATTGTACTTGTCGAAAAGAGCTTAGGGAATTTCTCAATGAGCCTGTAAATACTGCACATAGCATCTGTCTTCTCTGTCACGACCAGTTGAATAATAGATATTCAGTGAGCTGGCTAAACCGGTTCGAGATCATTTTCACTTTAAAGTACATAGGTAGTTACTTTTCAGTTTCATATACAGGTTTGTCTTTGCCATTTCAAACCTAAGCATACTCGTTACGCACCCGCTATGGCCAGATTGAGTATGAAGAAGTTCATCCTGCTCCTCTTGTTCCTCTCCAGCCACATGATGAGCAGCACCAGGCTGTTCCCCACCACGATAAACACGAACAGCACCCACAGGGTCACCAGCTGCTCTGTCTGGGAGACGAGAAAAGGACTTATCAACGTGATCTGTGTGTGTGTGTATGTGTGTGTGTGTATGTGTGTGTGTGTGGTGTTCAGCACCAAGGACATGTATATTTGACTGTGTGCAAATAGTGTTAGTCACTGTTCAGCACCAGGCTGTTCCCACTACGATAAACATAAACAGCACCCACGGCGTAACCAGCTGCTCCGTCTGCAAGGAGAGAAGGAATGTAAAAGGTAGTCCTCTTGAGACAGTAGGGGCAATGGGTCTTTGTTAACCACTGTGTCTAGGGCACGGTATTGAAGGAGACCATCCCTCTCCTTCTGCCTTTTACCTTCAAACTGAAGTCAGTTACCTAGTACGTTTATCTCTCTCTGGGTGGAGTGACGAAAGTCGTGCCAAGGGCACAACATTTGTGATATGTCAGGAGATTCGAACCCAGGACCTCTGGTTCTGGGCCAAATAACATAACCATTACGCAAACACGACCTCACTGAAGGTGCGAAAAGGGCGCGCAAAACACCTCTATTAACATTATTACTTTGTGCTATGAATGAAGCTAGTCTATTTTACACATTCTCCATGTCTGATGTGCTCTTGCAATCCCAGCTGATGGCAAAGCAGCGTATGCGTGTGTGTTCAGCATCAAGGACAGGCATGATTGACTTTGTGTGGATAATGTTCTGCCCTGAGGACATATGTGTTTGCCTGTGTGGATGGCACCAAGGACAGGTACTTTACATTTGGCTGTGTGAGGATAGTGTAGTGATCAGCACCAAGAAAAGTGTATGTGTCAGTGTGTGTGTGAGAAAGGGGGTATTGAACCAGGCGGAATAAGTGAGGGGATGAGAGATTTAATGCAGACTCCCAGACACATTTGACCAACTACTGGAATCACTTCTTCTTTTCTGACGTCATTATTGTGACGTCAGTTATCCATAGAAAGGCCATTTACGGTCATCCTAACACTAGCTGAGTATGGCGTGTTTTTGTGCTGAAATAAAGTACTGCTGATCGTGTCATACCTCTCACATGTTTACCTTTAATCATTGATGATAATGCCACCCAAACGTTTTTACAATATGTTTAGTGCTAGTACTACAAACGTTTAGAAAATGTCGCAGAAGCGTATCATTACTATTCTTATCTAGCGGGGTAAAACACGGCATGCACAAGCCTTGATTTCTGTATTCAAAGGATGCAGATATACCGGCAAGGAGATTGTGAAGACCTATCATGTATGTGGAGGCACTTCAAAACGACGAAGGATTTCGTAAGGAGTCATCTAAGGTAGCGGTCACCTCGAATGAACTATTCCCCTCCGTTCCCACCCGCAGTACTATTCATTCTGGGTAGTGAAGCATGGAGGCAATCGTCTCACCAGGAAGTATATGAAGTGGATTCATAGTATAGCAGAGCATTTCGCTCAATCATTCAGTGACTGTTTTGTGGCTGTCATATCCCATAGCTTAACACTGGCATATTGCCATGTCCTATCAATGTCTGTGCCGATGAATATCGTATATAGTCTTTCAACGTTGATGTTTATCAGCAATCCATTATCATGATTCATACTTTGACCTCTACTGTTCTGCCCATTTTATTTCATGCCCTTATTCTTAGGTCGGCACAGCACATTCAATGGATATCCCAAGGCGCACTCGTCACTGCACTTCAACTCGCAACCTCCGGTGGAAAATTTTAGTCTGCTTTCTGTAACTGCACGATGCTATAGATACGACTGTCATTGAAAAGTTGATCCTCCATTTCCTCTGGCCGTTCAACAACCTGTGGTATTTACGGTCTGCCAAAGGCGTTGCGGGGCAACAAACCCCTGTGGAAACCCCGATGAATGACTCCTGTATACAGGCAGGCCTGCAGCAGGAATTGTGTGAGCTATCGGCGAGTGCAGTCCTCGCCTCTCCCGTTATCGCTGTAAAGCCTGGAGGAGGTACAGAGTCCTAACGTAAGCCACTTATGCAGGTCGTCCACTGTTCATTGTTGAGCCCTCGGGTACTTTATGGTGATGTATTGCTGTGTCCTATGTGGTCAGGGTGAGTGGGAGTGAATAACAACTCATGGCGTCTAACGTTAGAACTGATATTTTGTGCACTTGTTCAATTTTCCCCTTATTTGGGGCGGTAAAGTTGATATTTTATGGAGACGAAAATGATGAACGTAAATTACAGTGAATGAAATTATTGATAACAATGCATCTTTAGTTCTGTATGTCTGTCTGTGCTTTGTATAGAGAAGATGAAAGTAAAAAACAAACACATTTAGACTAATTAGCTTAGGGTGGGAAAGGTCATGACCCCTTATCATGACACCAAGCCAGGTCAAGCAGAAATTTTAGCCTGTGGGATGAGAACTCTGGTATTAATAAGACAGTCGATGGCTGAGGTAGGATATCCTAGCCAGTCACTTCTTGTTAGAGTGCTCTAATTACTAAGAACTTTATGATCAATACTTTCCTGTAGTTTCACGTCGAAATGGTTCGATACATTGTAACAGGCACCGATCTATTACAGTCAAACATTGGTTCAGCAACGCTCAAGGGACTGAGGAAAAATGGTTGCTGAGGAAAGGTGGTTGCTCAGGACAGGGTGAGGTTTACTATGTAAAAATGGACAGGGCTGTTTTAATGTGGCTTGTGACTGGAGGCGGTTGGCTGTGCCATGTACTTGCCCGACCAGGTTTGACTTGCATTCTTCTACGACCAAGAATCACCTTCTGAGTAAAAGAAAATAAAACTCCTGAATAACTTCAAAGCCACAATTCATGAAGATGTTAAACTCTCTGTGAAAGCAAAGCAAATGTTCTCTATCGCTATGTTGAAGACGTTTGGGCAAAACGGTAACAAATTGGCCATAAAACAAAAAGCCATATTCATCATGGCCGATTCCTGAAGCGATTTGACGCAAGCACCACTTAGACCTGTCACCATATCTACACATCAAAACATACAGGGCAATAAACTCGACTGGATTCTATTACGATATACCTTCTGCGCACCAAATCATAGCTTTACGGGTAAGAGTTTTGGCAACAATTCATAGGCAAAATGAGCGCTAGACATAACAATGTACTAATCCCTTGTGAAGCTTTAAGGAAAAGAAAAGATTGTTATAGAATTGTATGATATACACATCAAAACACAGAGGACAATAATCTCGACTGGATTCTATTAAGATATACCCTCTGCGCACAGAGTCATGATAACTTTATGGGTAGCTTTGGCAACTGACAATCTATAAGCGATATGATTGCCGAACGAAAACTCCCTCGTGACGGTTTAAGGTAAAGAACAATTTGTAGAATAAAAATGATGCACACATCAAAACAGTGAATTTGACTGAATGCTTTTAACTTAAAGATACCCTCTACGTACCATGTCATGATAGGTTTGGCAACTGACAATTTATAAGCGATATGAGTGCCGAACGTAAAAATGTATGAATCCCTCGTGACGGTTTAAGGAAAAGAACAATTTGTTACAGAATGTTATGATCCACACAATACAACGTACAAGATAGTTAACTCTACTGCATTCTATTAAGATATACCTTCTGTTCAACAAGTCATGGTAGCGCTGCGGGTTGTTTTGGAACCTGACAATTATGAGCGAAATGAGCGCTGAACGTAAAAAAATGAATGAATCCTTCGTGACGGTTTAAGTAAAGGAACAATCTGTTACAGAATGTTATGATCCACACAGTAAAGCGTACAAGATAGTTAACTCGACTGGATTCTATTAAGATATACCTTCTGTGCAACAAGTCATGGTAGCTTTACGGGATGTTTTGGAACCTGGCAATTTATGAGCGATATTAGTACAGCACATAAGAGTGTACGAATCCCTTGTGACGATTTAAGGAAAACAACAATTTGTTGTAGAATTTTGATTGATGAGATATACGCCGGGGGCAGAACAAAGTGCCTCTGAAGTAGACTAAATTGGGCAATACGGTAAGTGGTACGTTCTGCAATGTTGGCTATCTCTAGATTGAGCTATCAAATACCTCTGGAATATACGACCTTACATAAGGTTCACTGTATGAGCCATTCATATAATATAAATGGTGATGATTATCTAGAAAACATCTTAGGAGGTCAGAAGGATACTTAGGGCAACATCAAACTTAGCGTTCGCAGACAAATCCTATATCTCTAAATTCAAATTGATTATGTTACATATTCGCAGATAGCAAATGCAGGACTGGTAAAGGTCTATTTGTGTACGAGATAAAAAAAGTCACATCTTTGCTTTCCAGTTCATGCCGAGCTTCGGCATAACACACCAGCAGCTTCGCAGGCACGCGGCGCGACAGCAGCTGGTTATATAACACTGAACAACCTGCCACACATAACCCTTGCATACCTGACTGCAAGTGTTCTTTAAGGCCATCTAGAGAGGATTTAACTACAGTGTTTGATGTCGTTCCATTCTACTATGGTTAGTATTAGACGTACCTGCCATAAGGAGTAGATGGTTCCCTTCAGGCGCCCTCCTGAAGGGTTTGACACGTTAGCAGTCTGGTTCGGGGTCGGGAGAAAATCCGAGAAGGCGTCTTCCTTATTCAGCGTATCGTTCGCCATGGCTACAGACCGGGCCGGGTGGTCTTCTACAGGGAGAGATATAAGACTCAGAGTTCCCTTGTGATGTAGAGGAAATAATCACCGATTCAATCTAGAAGGAGCCACGTAAAGCCACGGAACACATTCTTTAAAACAATTCAGCCAATATGTTACAATGTTCGGTGACAACAAAACAAATGTTTTCTATCGCTCTGCTAAAGACGTTCGGTTAAAACAGTAAGAAATTGGCCCTAAAACAAAAAACCATATACGTCATGAAGGATTCCTGGTGCGACTTGACGTGAAGCACCACTTAGATCTGTCAACATATCCACACATCAAAACACGAACGATGGTTAACTCGACTGGATTCTATAAAGATACAACCATGGCTTCAGACTGGGCCTCCCGGTCTTCTACAGTCAGAGATGTAAGACTCATGAATATGTCCAAACAGAAAAAAAGGTACATGTACATTTTCATCAGAACAAGTAACAAGTTACACGTACAACATTCTTTCAGTTCTCCTGTGATGTCGCCGGTTCGATCTTGAAAAAGCCCCGCAAAGCAACGAAACACATATTCCTAAAACCCTGGCTCTAGACTGGGCGGTCGTCCACAGCCAGAGATGCAAGACTTATTAATACGCTCGGCACGAGTATGATACTTTATGTTTTCTTGTGATGTCTAAGAAATAGTCGCCGGCTCGGCCACAAAACGCTTGAAACTGGACCAGGTATTCTTCTACAGTAAGAGACGTATGGCTCATGAATACGTCCGAACAAAAATTCAATTCAGTAAACATCCCAAAGTATCATACCTTCAGTATTCTTGTGATGTCTAAGAAATACTCACCGGCACTGTCTAGAAATAGCGACGCAAATCCACGAAACCCTTCATCTATAGAACCAAGACTTGAAACCTGGTGGTCTTCTACTGTCAAAGTAACATGTAAGAGACTTGATCGAAAACATGTACCAAGCAAAACGAGCACGATACCTTCAACACACTTCTGATGTCTACGAAAACGTCATTGGTTCGTTCTGAAACAAGTGACGGGAAGCTACAAAAATATATAATCGAAAAAAGTCGAGCATTTTTGCAAATACCTTGAAGATTCAGCAAGAACATGCAACGGAGCCTTCACATAAAAACAACAACCTTACCTCTGCAAAGACGGATACTCGTCTGCAATTACACTTTATATCAAGCCAAGATATCAAAGTCTTAGGTATAAAACGGCCCCGTGGTTCGTAAAACCACGCCTTCGACTTGCGCAATGAAGCAGCGAGAACCTGTGATTGAATTCGTCCTCTATTCAACATCCGCCGTTCGACGACTTCTTGATATAACCCTTAGATGCTGAGTTCCAGGCAGAGTGCCAAATAGTATTGAATTTCACATTTGAAGCAAAAGTAGGGAGATTATGACAGGCAATCATTTGGTACAGCATACATCGCTATCTCCCATACTCAGGCGGGTGGACGGTGCGATAATTCAGTACCAGTTTCGGTTGACTTAACTTTTATTACAGGTGTCTTAATATGAATGTATTTTCAACAGTCGTTAGTCACAGGATGTGCGTAGTTACTGAAGAAGATGATTATATCGCACTGGAGTCGTTTACCTCAGCTATTTTATTTCCTTATTTGAAAAGCAGTCTATATGTAGTCGTAAAGTGATACCTTTTAGGTAATGTGTGTCAAAAGTGTTTTATGTTCAGGAAGACTATATACTTACAGATGCATGTGAGCTAATGGACTGAATCAAGTATTAAGTATCCAAATCAAGTGCTAGTGTTAGCTAAAGACCCCATATCTAACATTTACAATAAATGGTTTTCCCTATTCTGTTCGACCGGTTATAATGCATTAGACTCCTAGCTTCTCTTTCTCGTCCTTTACCTTATATATTCTACTTTATCATTTACTGATTTTCCAGTGTATCGTATCTCATATTTAGTAGCTTGCGTCGTACTCAGAGATCTAATCTGTATAAAAACGTTAGTTCAAATCCGCGTTGTTGTCGAGATGGCAGTTTTTCAGATAAAACGCGAAGCAGGCACCCACCGTGCATAGAACTTGTGTAAAAGAGTTATGGAACCTTCATGCATATATAACTTCCGCCTTTGATGTTGAAAAAAAGTCACCAAAGTCCCAGATAAAAGATGCAAGTACCTTGCACTTAATTTTGTAAGAGCGGACCTCAAGCTGTTGATGTCTTTAATACCTACTTTCCACCAGAGTGGCGCTGCTGATTCGACAGATTGCTCAACGACTTTCATAGACTTGTAAATCGTACATCTTGCATTATATTCCACTGATGAACTCAAGGGTCACACAGATCCAATTTCGGTCGCTGTACGGTTGCTCACTGATCGCCGTCTAGGGAAGAAATGGCCTGAATGACTTTTAAAGGAAAACCATCATTTCTCTTTACAACCTGCAGCATAGAATATGACTCAGGAGCTAGGACTCCCAACGTTAAGTCATTCCTAGTCAGACCGGATGCCTGTCCGTCCTAGCCCCCCCCCCCCCTATTTGCTTCTAATAGGGTTATATGGGGGTTTTCATGATAAAGATAAAACTTCTGGCAAAGATGACAGATCAACCCGTGCAACTTAATTTTACAACCGACTCTAACATTATGTTTCTATTAAGTGGTGAAAGTGAAACACACTTAATGGTAGGTTACGATTCCAACATCTCTCTAACCTTAAATACATGTTTTTATCCATGAATTACAACATAGAGGGAAGGGTTACATGTTAAGGCTTATATCATTACGTTAATGAAATGGTTATAATGTTTTAGATCCATTGCCAAAGGGTATGCTGAGCTGAAATTAATCTTAAAATTACCGTTATTCTATCCCGTAGTGGTGCAAGGTGCTATGAATACAAATCCATTTACAAATGGTACACTTATCACCCAGTCTCTTTGGCACACACTGATAGTATATATTATTGCCATGTAGTAGCGTTATGTACTGGTCTCTTGTACGGCTACTAATAATGACAGAATATGTACTCAGGCGACCTCAACGTTACTGGTTTGGGTTCCCCCACTGATTTTCAGTTTTCATTCTTTAAGTTTCTTTGCAAGTTTTATATGTATATATCGTTGTGGTGAAAGGTGATATAAATAGAGATCCATTAGCAGATGGTACAGTCCTGTTTTCAGTCTCGCTGAAACACAGTTGTATCGTACCGTAGTAGTGCAATGTACTGGCCTCAAGCTAGAACCATAAATCAAGACCAAAGGATCTGAAGACGCACTGAGGCGAGCTCAACTTAACTGGTATGGGGCTCACTTATTTTAAGTCTCTCCCCAAAAAATCCCTGTTATTCTCTACATATTTGCATTGATGAAAATTGAATATATATCCATCTGATTTTCAGTCTCTGTGACAAAAAACAGTTATATCATAACGTAGTGGTCGAAGATGTTGGCCTCTTGATACGGCTACAAATCATGACCGAATATGCACTGAGGAGAGATCAACTTTACTGGTTCGGGGATCACTGGAAGCCACTTTACCGAAGCCTCTCGTGACTTGACGAAAACGACGAGTATTATCATAAAGCCGATAAAATCGCTGAATTTCAAGATCATAGGACTATGAGAGAGTAGCGAAAATTCTAAATACGCTGACTTTTAAGCTCCTGAGTGGTCAACATTGGGTATTCCCAGTACAGCATAAAGTTTGCAATACTGTTTTCATGGACGAGAGTGTAGCGACAATGCTAAAAAGGAAAATTGAAAATGACAAATACTGGGTCACAAGTCGATGAAATCACTGACTTGCCTAGGTTATTGACATTGGGTATTTCCAGTACAGCATAAAGTTTACAATGCTGTTTTCATGGACATGACCAGGGGAGTGAAGCGAAAATTATAAATGGGAAAATTGAAAAGGACAAACGCTGGGTCTCAAGTCGATAAAATCAGTGACTTTCAACCTCCTAGGTTGTCAACATTGGGTATTCCCAGTACAGCATAAAGTTTGCAAAACCGTCACCATGAACATGACCAAGGGAGAATAACGAAAATGCTAAAAAGGAAAATTGAAAATGACAAACGCTAAATCTCAAGTCTCGATGGAATCATGGACTTTAAGCTCCTAGCTGGTCGACATGGGGTATTCACATTACAACATAAACTTAACAATACCGATACCATGGACATGGCCAGCGGAGAGTAGCGAAGAGGATAAGAAGATGACAGATAATTGAAAATGATGAACGATGGTCTGAAGTCAGTGCATTTCATAGAAAATATGATATCTCTAGTTAGCCTTGTGTGCTTGCGGACTGTCTTGAGGGTATAAGGATTTGGTCATTAGGCACCTGATGTTGAAATCTAACAATTTTCCTAAAGGCTATGGCTTACGTTAGAGACCAGACCTGCCTTTACAGGCACTCGGGGCTACAAAGACGCATTTTATACGGACGTGATTTAATGCGTGGCTTTGGAACATGGCAGCTTAAGGGTGTATGATTGAAGGACATTACGTTTAGATATCTCCCCTAAAACTGGTATTACTGGCAAGCTAAGAACGCTGCTTTCTCCGTTAGAGTCTTAAGGCACACATAGTACAGCGGCGACGTTAGCGGCGAAACTGCAGAACAAAAATGAATTCAACTGCCTCTCTGTTGTAGCTATGGGCTGTTTCTAGACTGTTAAAATCCTTCCTCCGGGCAAAATTCATTTCAATAAAGTCTCCATGTTGTACGTACTGGATGGCAACAGTTTATTTCCTGCAGTACAACCTGCTTTGGCACTATTCAACTCACATATTACTTACAAAAATCTAACTAGTAGTCTATCTTGCATGTATATTGTGATGATTAATCTCTTAGTAAATGTTTAACAGAGCATGATACGATAGCGTACGATTCGAGCCAGGAGTTCAACACATTCATGCATTGTACTATTTTTCTGATTACATGCACTATATCATTTAGGTACTATATTATGTACTGTACAATGTTATAAACTATGTTATTTGGGTTTGGGTGAGACCTTCTGTCGAAAGGAGCATAGCAAAAATACAGGTAACTTATAAGGGACTAAATTCTATAACATATCGGGTAAGTCCCTTACAATGCCTACTAAGTATATTCCAAACAACTGCGGAATTCTTAATATTCAACATTTCCACAGTTCATTATATATTTTTGACGTTTATTCTTTTGACTACATTACACTTTCCTGGCCCCCCAAAACATCAATATTCTTTCGCATTCCATTACAATTGGTAAGGTATGATATGCAAAAGCTAACTTAAACTTATTTCGCGCTAGTTCTGACTTGTTCACTTTGTACTTTTGTTATGCGCTCTATTTGCTATGATTAATTCTCTTTGGTACCTTGAGTGGTTGACGAGGCTTATCAAGGTTCTGCCCCGAGTAATTCATAGCACGCCTTACATTTTCCAGCTCAGTGGTAAAACAACGTAGTGTGATGTGTCTAGATATTGATATGATAAGCATCATTAGTCTTAATCAGTCACTTTATCAATATCATAGTGAGACAAAGGCAAGCAAAGTTTACTTTTGATCAGATACTTGACGTTACAACATAAAGCCACCCACGCAAACATGCCAGGCTGTCACATACAGTATCTCTGGATACATAGATATCTAAAAAAATGATATGCGATTTTATCCTATGAATGGAAAGCCGTTAACATGTAATTTTAGTGTGGGCGCTAGGCATCTTCTTTATCTACGACGTCATTGGTGTCAAATCGCACTTTCATCCGACAAATCCACGTTACTGCCGGGTCTATGAATTCAGTAACACCAGGAAGGCATTCGATACCTTGACATTCCTTCCGCTGCATTTTCGTTACATACCCCAGTATCTCATTGAGTATAATCAATGACATTATATAGGATATATCCGACATAATGTCTTTGGTAAAATACTAGATTATAACATGGGAAATCCCATGCCATTGATTATGGGAATTAAAAAGAGCTATGGTATAAGCTTCTCTGTTCCAATCTACTATAAAGATACAAGATAGCTCCGAACACAAAATGTATGGTGAACTACACAACGTTGATACCACACAGAGAAGACAAATGGAAGAGTTCTTTTAAGACACACTTCCGGCGATTTCAGTTGGACTGGAATTTTCATTTTACGGTATGATCTTCCTTCGTGTAGCTCTTTATGTTACGCAGATGTCCCGAAGCACTTTAAGACTCAATACAAAATCAGCTGGATTTTGAAGTCAGCTTTGATACATTTACGTCGGTGCAAGTTAGACATTCAGGTAGAGCATTACATAATACAAACTAGATAAAGAAACCAGATACATTCTCTTAAGTCACTGATGAAAGACAGTAGATACTATCTGAAACGTATGAGAATTCATCCAGTTGCATGATTTAGTCTGTTTTATGTGTGCGTAGTAAATCAACGTGTTTTTGCAAGTAGTTCTAAAATTTTCGGCAACATCGAGAAAGTTGAAACATCAATAGGGGTTGTAAATGTTGACATGTTCGCAGTGGTTTAATGTTCGCGGTTTTCGCTGTAGCCTCTTCACTGTGAACCTAAAGCCACCGCGAAAAGACTTGTTCTGTCTTCTGCCCGCCAATCGCCTTGTTTCAACCGCGAACTTAAAACTACCGCGAATGACAAAATCTACATTTTCTCCCTACGGCGAAATCAAATCCCCGCGAAGTTACAGGCACTTACAGTAGTACGTGTGCGTGTGTGCGAATACGCCCAGCCCAACAGGGGAAGGTGAAACAAATCAATAAGATTGCCAAGTATAAAGCCACCCGGATAGCTTACTCAGTACCCTTGACACAATCAGCCTTGGGCTACCAGGGTCAAGGAGGGGGTAGTCAGGCCATGATAATTGTGAATCAAGCTTTGGAATTAACGGTAATGAGGTCTTGCTAGTTTTCAGGTCATGAAACGTACCTGCCTGTATTTTTTCATTCTCTCCATTCGACCTCAGACTGAGGACAAAGCATGACACTTTTTGTCAGCTAGTAACGTTGAGTAACATTTGCTGGACATTTCTGTCGAGCCTAAGCAGGAAATAGTTCCAGACGTCCTCCTATGGAAACCAAGAGGCCGAGTGCATTGCAGTTTGACTTTTACTGATACTCTAGTTAGAGACACTTGAATTGAACATGAACACTTAGGGAAAAAAAAGATGCTTGATAGGGCAATGTGGAGTGAAATATGTAACGTTACTTCTTGTTTGGTCCCTGCTGTTACAAGCCGATAGATGATGATGACACATGCCTTGAGGTAATTACGATTCAAAATCAACTCAGAAGGTCATTACATATTACTCCACTTGTACAGGTACTTTACTTTCCTTTTGGTTAGCCTCAAATCAGTGGACGTCTGTACGATATGGATATACCTCACACGGTACGCAATAGGCCTGTAAAAATATAGACTGCAGACCAAAACTTGTGCAAGAATGTAAATTTATGGTGCTTGCCACAATTTTTGAGAAAAATGACAGGCATTATCTATCAAACAGGTGAAAACATTCAGTATTTGCTGTCTTTATAAAGGATACCCAACAAGTACTAAGTTCAATGCCCGCTTACTGAAACATTGAAAGAATCAGTCTTCTGCACTACGTTTCTGCTCAGAATACATGTACGGAATACCTTATACCGACGTGTAGGCGTTAAACTACATGCGTATGAAAATAATGACTGAGGACGCAGTTATCTTTGGTAATGAAAGACTCCCAATTATAAAAAAAACAAGTCACATCATAATTTTTCCTCATTATTTGCTCCCATTTGTCTCCACATGAATACTGACCCCCCATTGCCTCTACAAGGCTCCGCGGGATCGCTGGGAAAATAGTAGAAATCGGCCAAATAGGTTGAATAGTATGCCAGGGGTAGTCCGCTATACAGCGAAGCTCAATAGGCGATCTACACACGCCTTGCCGCGCCCCACTGGGCGCTGGGCGATTTACGACCTAAATGATCTTCAGCGCTGAGCTAGTTCCGTTGTACAGATAATCGGGGGATTAATCTGATACCATTTCTTCGTGCCGTGTCCGCACAGGCTCCGTAGATCGCCTATTGAGCTTCACTGTATAGCGGACTACCCCTGGCATACTATTCTCTCTATTTGGCCGATTTCTACTATTTTCCCAGCGATCCCGCGGAGCCTGGTAGAGGCTAACCCCCCACCCTGGCTCACTGTGTACGTGACAATGAAAATGCACCTCAAGGTGAAAACCAGATAAAGTTGGTCCGTTTTTTATCAAAATTGTAAACCATGTTACATTGATTTTATGAGAATTGTTGGAAATTTACCTACAACGTAACAAAACGCATGAAAACAGAATCCGCGATACCAGTAACGACTACAAGTGAATCTTCCACTGTCAGTGCGATTTAATCCATTCGAAAGCACAACGTACTTCACAGAAGTAAAAGTTTACTTATTGATGCATAACTTCTTCGAGATCTATGGTTTATTGACCAGGAATAATGTTGCTGAATACAAATTATGTTTCTGTGAACAATTTGCCTTGGTATCAGAAGGAACAAATTTGTACAAAATTCTAGATCTTAAGTAACGTTGGGTAACATAAATTCGCGGGTTACTTAAATTCGGGATTTTTCGAAAACGGGGTGTTTAGGGATATGTGCTAGATGCAACATCAGTAATACCGCTAGAAATGCAAACTTGACAGACTAACGCATTCAGAACACTGTCTGAAAAGCTTCGATAACCATGCATTAGAAGTTGGCTACGTCAAAAACTCTCCGTCCCTTATTGTCACAGTCTGAGGGCTTCGTGGGAGAATTATATGTACATAGTTGTTCGCTGGTTTATAAGACAAATGTCACATCCGCTTCCTGCTAAACACAATCATTTACAATACAACTTATTAGAATCTCTTTTGCTAACCTACAACTGGACTCTAAGTGTGATTAATCATCAAAACGCCTCTTTGTTGCTACAACCAATGGCTACGGCACTACGGTGAATTTTCCCGCCGCCATATTCGTTACCCAGAATCCTGCTATTCGGCAGACGACAGACGTTTGCGAGGAACACTTTTTTGTCCAAATGTTGCGTGTGATAGTGGACTGATGGCGATATTTTCCTCAAAGTTTGCTCTTAGCACAAGCAGAAACACATGGACATAGTAGTATTACCATTTCTACGGCATCCAGCTAACGCTCCGATGAATAATGTACAAATTCCCATGACGGTGGGGGTGAACTTTGAGTGACGTTCTACCGACTCAACACACGGGTTGTCCCCGAAGGCCTGATGCGTGAGGTACGGCCGTTTTTTCGTGTATTTTTTTTTACTTGGACACGTCTATATCCATAGCACTCTCCTCAAGCCAAGGATGGAACGAATAGCTGCTGTATAAAATGTGATTAGCGGTAAGATATTCAAGACGAATCTTCTCTCCCGAATTAATGTGCCCCCCTGTCCGACAGCACCGTCATTGTGCGTGCGGCGGACGGTAGTTTCAAGTTGAAATATTATGGTGTCAGCACGACTAGAGACAAAATCTACCATATATATGATTAGTGCAAAGATAGTACATGATACTGACAGAATAATAGAAAAAAAGGATGGTTTATTGTTCTGCTAGATTGATTTCAGTCAACCATTATCGGAAAAATCCCGAATTTATGTTACCCAACGTTACATGCAAGGAGGTTAAATTTTAACCTCCTTGGTACATGTAACGTGAAAAAAAAACACAGTACAATATTTTCAGACAGTTGATTTTGCAAGTTTGACGTTCCCGTAGCCCATGAAAAGACCGGGATTTGACTCTGAAAACATGGCCAACAGTTTTGTGTCGCTCGCAGAACCGTTCAACTCCGTGCCACACGAGTCCCACGCTTGGCTTAGCTGCTGTTCAGCGTACGCCGTCTCCCTGTGGTGTTTCGAACTTTTGCCGCCATTTTCTAACCCAACCTTCCCGTCATGCCACAGGAACGTGGTGATCACGTGGTACAGGAGCACGAGAGTTCCCGTGATCAGTATCGTGATGTTGGTGATCCAGGCCATCCGCAACGTCTGTCCGGATCCAAGAGAACACGTCACGGCTACGTCACTTACGATACATTCAAAAGAATCGTAGATGTTTTCCAAACGATGCACAGGACAGAGGCAATAGTACAAAAGGAAGAAAATGAGCAACAGCATTGTGACAACTTCTCTAATGCGGTAATATCTAGTGATGGTGCTTCTCTCCTTGACTTTGAACTTCAACTCTGGAGTAGGAGGACGCTTGCCGTGAGCAGTTTGTTTGAGATCCGTTAGGTGGCGTGGCTCGACCTTCTTCAAGTACACTTTCTTGGAGGAGCGATGGCGGCTTCGCCTTTTCCCGAGCAGAGCTGCCTTCAGCTTTTCGGCCGCGAATATCTCCCACAGTAGATGCGGCATGTAGCAGAGAACGGCTTGTATGAAGAAGGCCAGCGGGATCAGGTACTGGTTGAGCGGGCCTTCCGGGCGGGAAACCGGCGGTTGGACCGAGCTGGACAGACAGGATGCTTCAGCTACCTGCGCCGCATGGAGCGCGTAGAGACTGCAGTTCTGCGGGCGACAGTAGGTGGCGTAACACTTCACGCCAGGTGGTCCTGTAAAACATATGCAAGATCATGAAGTGTCGTGTTTCCGCAAGTTCGACGAACAATTTATGTAGGTCACTGCCTTATCTAAATTTCACGGACTAAACGGACAACATTCTTGTCTTATTGCTCTCCTAGTTCATTAGCATTCAGCAGCACGTGCCCATTTTTTCTTCTGTCAAGATCGTTTCGGACAAAAGGCTTTTGTGCTTCCTCGCGAAAATATTTGCCTCATGGTTCTGTTCCAGTGCATATGAACTGGTGTCCACTCAAAAAGACACGCCAGAACCTCTGACGTTCTACAAAGGTCGAGGACACTTGAAAATACCACAACATCGACGGTTAATTGCATCATACGGTAGGGCCGAGCATGGGTATAGACTCGATAGATTTTATTACATGACTATACAGTTTAGGATTGAAAAATTATCAAATAAAAGAAAATCAAGATTTCTCTCAACTTGCAACACCTATATAAGGCTTTAGTCCAGTGAAAAAAAACATACTGAATTTGGTTTGCAAGCACGCTAACAACATGGCATCTGGAAACAATCAGTACGTAAGAAATATCTAAGGCTAAAAAGGAACCGATTTCCGTAAAAGACACCATATAACATAATATGTAGATCTGTTGAAAACTAGGATAAAGATTTGTCATCAGAATTTATAACCGTGTCCGTACTTTCATGTTTAATGCCATTATGATGTGATGTGCACGCTATTAACACTAATACCTAGTGGTAACGTTACAACTCTGCAATTTTTCACACAGAACCGATTTCTGTAAAAGGCGTACTACAACATAATTTATAGATCTTTTGAAAGCTAGGCTAAAGCTTTGCTATTACTAGTATTAGAATTCATAACTAGTGCTGTACTTTCACTCCATTATGAGGTGATGTGCACACTATAAACTTGATAGGTAGTGCTAGCGTTACAACCCTGCGATTTTGCACACCGAGTCTTAAGTAGCAAAGTGTCCAGATTACATCTTAAAGGTGTAATTTACAACGACCGGAGACGTGCTTAACAACACAATTCCGCACCGCTTTGATGCGAATCTAACGATTCGTTGCTACAAACTGTAACAACAACAAAGATCCGCCACAATTACCTGGAGCACCCTTCCCCCACCTTTACTAATTGGTGAACTAACCTCTCGTTCAAAACATTCTATTGAGAGGTGGGGGCGGCTCCTAGAAACCGCACAATTCATTACGCGCCACAGGTAGTGGTTATAGCTGTGTACATATTGAGGGTCTGTATGCATGTTTCCGTGAGACGTAGTGTGCTATTTTGATTTTACGTTACGATGTAATGTTAAGCGTTGTTGCACCCAAAATAGCAACTGGATAAGATTTGGCAACAGAAATTTTATCCAGTTGCTTGAGTAACTATTCTGGCGTATTTTATTATTTGGATGTCTAACCTTCATCAACGTATTAAGCGTTGTTGGTTAACTCTTTGCCAAAGCGTACGCAAAGCTTTGCTTGCTATTCAGTATATCATAGTAAAGCGTTAAATACGAATTCTCCGTATTAAACAGTTGAACGCCAGCATGCCCAAAAGTCACAACGGAACGCCCGATTGTGTCCCCGTTCACAACTTTAATAGTTTTACCAATTAAGGTACCCAAATCTAGCGCAGTGCGTAAAGGAATACGCGTTGATTTACTGTTAAACGTTGCCGTCTTCTTAATCTTGTCGACCCTCCTAAATTCACCGTTAAGCGTTACCAAGTCCCCCCCATGCAGACCCTCTCCATAGTCCTTGTGAATGTTGTGTGGCAGGT
Organism: Branchiostoma lanceolatum; assembly: GCF_035083965.1. Classification (NCBI taxonomy): domain Eukaryota; kingdom Metazoa; phylum Chordata; class Leptocardii; order Amphioxiformes; family Branchiostomatidae; genus Branchiostoma; species Branchiostoma lanceolatum. Next base: position 3,475,315 of record NC_089736.1, read on the forward strand.
TTGTGTACACAGTTGTGCCCTTGTAGCAGCCCTCGTTATAAAAGAATGAAGTTTGTGTGATCAAAAATACGCGCTCTCCGGGCAGGAGGCTAACACAGCTGTAACAACCTACACAATGGGTAGGAAACGTCTGCGGGGACATTTGTCATAAATGCTTCGGTAATGAGTAATACGTTCAAATACACGACACTACTGTGCAGTGACATGAAATGTGTCTCTAACTCGATTATATGACGTTTTAAAAATACTGTGTACAACGATGTTGACATTTGAATCATAATAAATTGTGTGGTCACAATCAGCTCTGGAATGATGTTATAGCCCCCATCTAATCTTCGATTAGACCTACCCTCGGGGGCATTCACCCCGCCCCAAAAAAGCTTGCCCTGCACACACAATGTTATCCTTCAATAATATTCCGTTTCATCTGATAGGATTGTAAGACAAGCTATGACAGAACAGACCGTCGACAAGAATCTACAGCAATGTCTTCCGTCACGATAGGGCCGAAATTCGTTTACGATATACCCACAACTGTTCTAAGTATGCCCCAAATCCACTATCTCAAACCTGTCATACCTAACGCATGTCCCCGGGCCTCAGTAGTGCGTTGTTTTTATGTTGTTTTATCACAAATCTGTCGTACTTAACGAATGTAGCAGGGACCTCAGTAGTGTGTTGTTTCTATGTTGTTTTATCACAAACCTGTCGTACCTAACGAATGTCCCCGGCCCCTCTGTAGTGTGTTGTTTCTATGTTGTTTTACCGCTGACCTGTGTTCACTTCCTACTCCCCTCAGGCAGAGCTATGTTCCGTGACTGTTCCGGTCCCGTACATGCACCTTTCGGCTCTCACTCATGTCACAGGGCCCTCTAACGTCTAAGTAGCCATGGGGAGGTAACTTCGACCCAGAATGGTCCACTAACTGGTTTACAATTCCATTCTTTCTTCAACCTTCCGTAATCGTATTAAGTATGCGAGTTAGCGGCCGACGCCAATTTATGTTGAGCTGTGTTTTGACGTTTATTTAACATTATACACATTTACTAATACTGTAAAATTCATGTCACAGGGCCCTCTAACATCCATGCATATATGGGAGGGTAGCTTCTATCAAGAAAGGTCCACTAACTGGTTTACAATTTCCTTCTTTCTTCAATCTTCCGTAATCGTATTAAGTATGGGAGCCAGTGGCCGACGCCAATTCATGTTAAGCTGTTTTGATATTTCTCTAGCATTATAAATGTTTACTAATACTGCAAGTCAACACCTTTGGAAGATCTCATCAGACCAGAAAGGTCTACATGTATGGCCTGGTTTCCTACCTTTTCAACCTCTTTAGTTTTAATACGTGTGGGAGCTAGTAACGGAACTTAAGGCCAATTATGTTAAGATGTTTTGATATTGCATACGTTTACTGGTACTCTAAATCGGCGTCATGGGAAAAGGAACCATCAACGAGGGAATGTACGCCCCGGTACACACCTTTTTTCCTTTCACGAAACCTCTTCAGCTTTGATAAGTGTGGGAGCTAGCGGCGGACGTTTAAGCCAATTATGTTAAGCTGTTTCGACGTTTCTTTACATACGTTTATTAATACTGTAAATCGACGCACTGTGAAGGCAATAATCAACCGAGAAAGCTTTACTAACTAACTAAGTTTACACTTCCCTTGCTCCTTTTACTCCTTAATAGTCGTGGGAACTAGCGGCGGAGGTTTAAGCCAATTACGTTTAGCTGTTTTGACTTTTCTCTACATACGTTTACTAATACTGTAGATCGGCTCCTTGTGAAACTATCATCAACTTATAAAACTCTACTAATCTGTTTACACCTGTACCCTCTCCGCTTAATAAGTGTGGGAGCTAGTGGCGGAACTTGAAGCCAATTATGTCAAGATTTTTTGCAATTCTCTTACATACATTTACTAATATTACAACTCCACTAAAATGTGGTGGTATTGAACTATTTTCTTTGCTTGAAACGTGGTTTGGAGACTAAGTACTGTTTCTTTGCCACGCTCCGCCCAAGCGTAACTATCCCCACAGTCCTGTAACAAGGTTAGCCCATTTGGTCTCGGTGGTGAGAGCGCTGTTGAAATGTCCGTTCCTTGAGATCCTTCTACAGCTAAGGAGGTTTTATTTCGCTAAACACGCCTTAAGGTGGCGCGACAGGTCTTGAGGACCCTTCTGTAGGCATAAAGGGGCGTGGTGTAGAGGGCCTTGGCTGAGAGGAAATGTCGTCGTAACCGCAGCACTAGTGCAGGCATGAGTTAGGCTTCGGCTTGTTTTGGACGCCTTTTGGTCGTTTTTATCGGACTTTCTATATTTTGTAAGGTTTACTTTTGGTTTGGTCCACCAGCCAAGACGCAGACAAAAAACTTTGACAGAATGACGCCTAAAAGAAGATAGATTTTTGGTTGCTCTATTTTGCCTTTCGTCCCCCTATCTCGGCTAAGTTGGAGACAATCTATGCTGCCCCCGACTACCCATCATTAAAAGCTACACATCGTCTCCACTCGGAACAATAACTTATGATAACTACTAGGCAACAATAGATTTATTTACCCGCAGTATCTAGAACACGTTATCTTTCCTCTCGGATAACATGTAACAGCAGTCAGTACCATGATAAGGAAACTTGTTTTCTTGTACCGACGCCAGGTATTGTGTACAGAGGTTTGACACACTGTCTGTGAGGTACAACTGACTGGTGCCAACAAAAACATCGCTTTTCTAAACACTAAGAACTAGGTGTTCAAAAATGTATGAGAGCCAAGCTTAGAGTACTAGACCATAAAATCGCTTGTCGCTGGATTCCTTTGAAGTTGCTCCAGTTATGCAATGGATGTGGAGACTCGCACGCTTGTTGTCCTTGTTGTACAGGACTTGATCGAGTCACTACCCCTAAAAGAGGAGGCGTCGTCATTGTTGAAAGAGCCGCTATTTCAAGAGCCCATGCTTCGTGCACCCGACTTTAGGTAGCGTGAAAAAACCCCATTCAGGTTGAGCTTTTTGCGTGCGAGCAATTACACAAAGAACCCACGCGGTGTTTCTAAAATTGGGCCGAAAGTCTAGTGGTATAGAATAACAAGTCCAAGAGCAAAGATTTAACCGCTTGAAAATGTCATTTTTGTCTTGCACTTCTTCTTATAATGGCAGCCATTCCAAGCGATGTAAAGTTGATAGTGTTGCAATAAAGGTAGTCATTAATAAAACTGAAGGATTAGTATGATTACCTACTCTGAAGGAAGGCAGCGAATAAAGTCCGGAGTTCGACATTCTAATCGTTTGTCAACGAGACCCATATCTTCCAATATTACAATTGTTACCGCCCTTCGCTCGCAACAATGTGTTTTTCAGGCTAATAATGATAAGGAGGACAACCCTACATATTGATGATGATAAATGCATGTTGTTTCTATGGCTGCGGTGCCAGGTCTCCGGACGCTGGGTTTTAGAGATTAGGCTACACCAAGTAATTTTTATGGATGACGTCCTTTTGAGACCCTGAATCTAATGCGAGAGTGCGAAAAAAACAAGAAGGGCCGAAAAAAACAAGATAGTCGACGACACATGTTAGGAGACAAATTGAATGAGAGAACACAGTGCAACAACTAACAATTATTTTATTCATCATGAAAACAGCAATAATTTGAATAAATCAGTTGAAGTTGAACAGCAGTTGTTGTCCTGTCCCGTTTCTTTCCATATCCCATTGATTTTGCAGGCCTGCAGAAACATATTATATCAAAAAGGAACTCTTTGGTCATAGTTTCAGGAAGCGGATTTTTTTTTTTTTTTTCTGGGAACAGACCAAAATCAATGCGCGCGCGGACGTCATCCATAAAAATTACTTGGTGTAGCCTTACGAACAAATTTGGGCGCACATGTCACACACATCCACCTATTCCCATTCCTACTCCTAGTAGTGCAATAATGATATTGGTGGAATGCATCAAACACGAATTTCCTAAAAAAACTAGACTCAATATCATTTGTGAATGGGATTCAGAAAAACAACAACACTTCTCTTCGTTGATGAAGGTCAGACATACAGGTAGTAACATAAGCCAAAAATATTTACTCAAGCAACTGGATAAAATGTCAAAATTTTATCCAGTTGCTTGTCTATTTTTGGCTTAACGCTTCTCTTCGCTGTAACTTTGTAAGTCTTGCAAGGTACCTGTGAGTACAGCAAAACTGGCCGTTAGATTTTTAGAAACTGTGACGATCGGTTTTAATTCCTAGCTTGCGGAGTGATCATACAAGTGATAAATATCAGATCCTCGCACGTTAACTACATGTGCACTTAACACTACATGACGGGCCCTTTTCAGCGGATGACTCAAAATAACCTTGCTGTGAGGTTTTGGAAGAGGTACAGGAACTGCATGTCAGTAAGGCATTTGGATGTAAAGCCTTCTGTAGACGTCTCTTCAAAAGAGGCTGTTCAGCGTAGACATACCTTAACCACCCCTTAAACGTGCTCTGACACAAGCTGCCAAAGATTGACTGTTTTCCGCAGCGCTTCTGTAAACATCACCTTTGATAATGCACGTAGGGCTTCACGCGTCTCTTGTTCTAAACCCTTCAAGAACGACAGTCACACTTATACACAGACAGACATCAAAACTAAAAACATCTGGATTTGTGTATATAACTACCCTATAGCTAACACCATGTGGCTCGTGTAAAGCCCTATGCCAAGTTCTAGTCCAAATTTGATCTCCGGCGATGACGCGATATCTTACGAAAGATCTAGATTGGCACACTCAAAGCATGCTCTCCCGCGGTTCAAGAGTTTCAATCATGTACATTGTAACTTTTGATTGCTCATCTATTTGAAAATGACAAGTACGTACAGGTATAAGGCCAGGTGATAAAAGCGTATCGTAATGACTTAATGTTTACAATGTCTTCATCGTAAGCGCGCCATAAGTAACGTATTTCCGAAGTATACGCAGACTAGACGTCTTAACGATTGTACATGTCTTAAACACTACGACTTCGTAAGAGAATAGTCTTAAGCGTTACAGATGTAACTCTAAGATTGCTCACCTGTGACTTGTAGAAGTAGGGTGACCGCAGTCACGCCAAACACCAGCCAAACGGTGAGGAACTTCACAAGCCTGTCCATTCTCAGGTCCGTCCGAATGTCGCTCGGAGAAAAACGTAGCGCGGGATTCAACTCCGGCCGATTCATCACGGTCCCCTCTCTGACGTTATACGGTAACTAGTGCGGTTTCCGACGGTCAGAAACTGTTTGTCGGCGGAGGTTTTTCGCATTCAGGGCGAGACGTGTGGATTTGGGTAGTGACAGCGGTGCCGTGTGGTTGTGTGGGGAAACGCACAGGGCACTGCTGTATGTAAGGCGACCGGTGGAACATTGTTTGCATTGTTTGGTCAGGTTTGCACACAGTTTGGGGAAAACAGGTCGCGCGCGGCCGGCGGAAGGAAAAGCGTTGTTTGGCAGCACTTGAGGAGGTCTAGTTTTTGAGGGGAGCCACGCCTCGAGCACTTAAGGGAACCCACCGCACTTATCGAAAAGTAGGGTTCCTTCCCGGTGTGAGCGGATCAAATAAATCTGTCCGGATATGCAGCTTGTACTAAGTTCTTAATCAATGACCCCACTTCCACGTTCGATCCCCATACTTTCTTTCTGCTCGATGTTTTCCTGTGCACTTATATGCAATAATGCTAAAACACTTAGTCAAATAAAAGTTGTGTCAAATCAAGTTATGGCAAACTATTTATCCAATAACTTTCCTTACTGATGATATTCAAACAAGTTATTTCAAATATTCCAAATATCTTATGATAATACGACTCTTTTTTCTAAAATGCCAAACATGGTTAAGATATTTCACGAATTTATTCAACAGCAGAGATGCACAAACATGTAGCAAAGCAAATAACAACTATTACAGATTAGAACAGTTTAGCCAGCATTTCATAAACTAAACGCAAAGCAAATATCAAAAACAACAAATGTACACCTTCTGACTTATGCCATTTAAAATATTTTACGACAGACAAAACAGTTAAACTGGCCAGGCATTGTCACAGTTGTATTTCCTATTTTAATGCTGAGCATTTTCAAGCAAGCCCTTCTTTGTTGGTGTTCCCTTCAAACATTAGTATTATTATATTTTATTTTGATTTCATGGTGATTTTTAAAAGTAATTTGAAGTTTCAGAAAAATTAAAAACAGGTATTATGCAAAGTACTATTTTCTTGAAACAACACAGTCAAAATATATACAACTTAAATGACATTTAAAGTCTGCTCAATTGCACTTCCCTCAAAGACATTCAAACCACAATATGCAAAAAGATGAACCTAATAAACTTAATTCCTTAGCTGCTTGTACAACCTCAACAAAAGGCAGCAAAAACAGTACATCTTCTAATTTGCACAACTTAACAGTACTCTTTTGCAACAGCATCACTTTTCCATTGCACTGAAAAACACATTAATTTATATTCAACCTTCTCCCTGCTGCCTAAAACCCCCAAACCAATACAATTTTAGTGCCAAACGGCTATCTTAGCAGGCTAAGTGTTAAAAAGAGCCATTTTCACCTAAATCTATTGCTAGCACCTTCCACATGCGCTTACTAAGTTACTGATTTCCATGCAAACATGATTTGATAAAGGCCTGAGGTGAGTTCTTTCTACCATCTATAAGTTTCACATAGCTTCTCAAAGTGTCAGTGAAGGTTAAACCCTCTTTGTATGTGTTCTACATGTACATTTGTACTTGTACATTTCAAATGTTTGTGGATTAGTCAGTGTTAAGGCACAACTCCAGACTGTCTCCCTGTGTAGTAATGTATCTGATAATTATCATAAAGTTTGTGTTATAAACTTCTAGCTACACACTATCAACTACACCAACTTACAGATTTGACAAGGCACGATTTCTTTCTTTTACCTCAGTCAACATTGTGTTATGGTACATATTTTTAACATGAGGAGGTCAGTAAGTAATTTTGTTTCTGAATTACAAAACTTTAAGGCATTATGCCCCGACTCAATTAGCAGCAATCCTCCTTATGAGTCACAAGGCCAGGAGTTCAACCCCAACTTACCTATCAAATGTCCAAGAGCCTAGAGGGGACATTAAGCTGGAGGTCCCGAGTTTGAGATGTCACACCCCAAGGGTGTTAAAGAACCCACAACACCTGTAAATAAGAGTGGGATTCTTCCAGGTGTATGTGGATCAAACCTTTCAGTCGGGTCTGATGCACCTTGTACTTCTACTGATTAAAACTAGTGTGTTGAGGGGGTTTACCAGATATTCACAACAAAACAAGTCCCAGCCAACTTCAGAAGCCCTGCACTGTGATAAACACAGTAGTACAGAAGTAGGGGCTGCAGCAGTTACTTGGAAGGCATTTAGTAAATATAGTTTGGTTTCTACTTTTTTTTTACAAATTTGGTAAAAGAAACCGTCACAATCATTACTACAAGCAGCAAAACAAACCAAATATTATCATCATCAATAGAGTCAGAAACATTTCAATAAAGCTAGGTGTTGTGACCTTAAGGTGAACTTTCCTCAGCCACCAGCAAAACACCTTTTAACAACACTATAATTATCAGTGCTACTATTGTGCTACCATACAACATTGCAACAAAGAGATCTTTTTCTATCTTAAAGAGAGCACACAGACAAACATACATTAGTGGTACCTGGTTAGTGAACTCTGTATAAAAGGCTATTGAGGGGATCTTTGCTTAGTGGGTCTTCAATGGCAAATCCTCATCCAAACAAGTTCACAGTTCGTAAGGTTAGTGAACTGATCATTAAATGCCATTGTGGTGATGTTTGTTTAGCGGGTCTTCAATGGCAAATTCTCACCCAAACAAGTTCACAGTTCTTAAGGTCAGTGAACAGACCATAAAACCCAATTGTGGTGATCTTTGCTTAGTGGGTCTTCAATGGCAAATCTTCACCCAAACAAGTTCACAGTTTGTAAGGTAAGTGAACTGACCATAAAATGGAATTGTGGAGAGGTTTGCTTAGTGGGTCTTCTGTGGAAAGTCTCGTCCCAAACAAGTTCACAGTTCGTACGGTTAGTGAACTCTGTGAAGCTCCTGTTTCATACAGCATGGGGCGGTGGTGCAATTTGCAGGCATCCTTCTGAGGGTTTTGAGTGTCATACAAATTTCAGTTTGTCCAGTTAAATAAATTCATGCAGATCCTTGTGGACAGCCTGTTCTGTTATATAGCCTCACTAAAAGTTGTATTTGACTGTGACTTAACAAAGAAAAGTGTGGAGATTTTTATCAGTAGGTCTTCAATGGTTAATGCTCTGCTAAACAAGCATGCTTACAATGGCAACACTATGTAAAAACACCTTCATTATATAAGTCTTGAAAAAAATCACATTGATCTTTCACCCTCTACACCCCTCACAATATTCTTCATGGTTTGTTCCAGACCTCAGCCTTCTGACTTCTACACAGTACACTGTGCAGCAGCGCCCTCATACTTTCGACTGCAGGTACTGCAGGGCCATCTGGAACTGCACTAGAGCGTAACCATGGCAGCCCGTCTCCAGGAAGGGCGCCATGAGGTCCTCGAGCAGCCGGAGCTGCGTGTAGAGAGATAGGACTGTCGGGATGTGGGACTCCAACAGGACCAACATCAGTACTGTCACCAGGTCATCACAACCCAGGGGATGGCTGTCTGGAGAGTTTCAAAGAAAACAGTAACATCAACATGTCAGTTAACAGCAAATATAGAACATCAACATGTCAGTTAACAGCAAATATAGAGCCTAGAAGATGGTTGTCTGTCTGTAAAATACATGGAGGAGTGTCAGTTTGAATCTGAGCTGTGTAAGTTAGAGAGACAGGACAGTGGGGATGTGGGACTCAAGCAGGACCAGCATCAGCACTGTGACCAGGTCATCACAGCCTAGAGGGTGGCTGTCTGGAAAGTTTGAAAGAAAAAGACAGCAACATCAACATTTAATAATAGTCAGTTAACAGCAAATATAGAGCCTAGAAGATGGTTGTCTGTCTGTACAGTAAAATACATGGAAGAGTGTCAGTTTGAATCTGAGCTGTGTTAGTTAGAGTGACAGGACCAGGGGATGCATGTCTGGAAAGTTGGCAAGGAAACAGCAACATCAACATCAATAATGCAGTTAACAGCAAATATAGAGCCCAAAGGATGGTTGTCTGAAGCAGTAAAACACATGGAGGTCAGTGTCAGTTTGAATCTGAGCTGTGTTAGTTAGAGAGACAGGACAGTGGGGATGTGGGACTCCAACAGGACCAACATAAGCACTGTCACCAGGTCATCACAGCCTAGAGGGTGGCTGTCTGGAAGGTTGGAAACAAAACAGCAACATTGAAAAATTAACAGAAAATATAACCAGCATGGACTTCCTTCAATTACTTATTTCCTTCAGTCATTCATCCATTACTTAATCATATGTTTATTTGTCATTTTGTCAAAATTCTTATTATATGAAGACCTATATATATATTCTTAATTTTTGAAATGTAGGGAATGGTGGTAGTTGTCGTTCTCTTATACAGTAGTTTAGAATGCTGCCGTGTGAGTGGACGATGTTAGGGAGACGACAGATGGCAGCTTACAGGACACGACATGGACACAATGAAAAACATGTCTGTACACTGTGAAACTGGGAAATTTTAGCACTTTGTCAATAAAGGTTAAAGTAATATTTGCTTCAGTATATGAAAACACTGACATAAAACGTAAACATGATGAGCCATGCACATGTTTAGCTTTACATGCTGCTCAGTTGTACTAGCTAAAAATTAATAAAGAAAAGCAATCTTGAGGATGCCTTATGATGATCTAATAAAAGACTCTGATGTCTCTACCTTCTCCCTGCTCTGTCCTGAGCTGTCCCACCCTCTCGTTAATGTCTCTGAGACTCTTGGACAGAGCTTGAAGTTTCTTGAGGGGCGTGGCTTCCTGGAGGACCTCACTAAAGGTGTCGATCGCCATGCAGAAGTGCGTCGACCTGCGACACCTCGCATTCCTCTCCTTCCTGGTCTGGACCAGGAGGTTTAACGCTTCCTCGCTGTCTTTTCGCGGCACCGTTTCTAGGTCGGTAAGGAGAGCTGTTCTACTCCTTTTAGGTGGCAAGACTTCCTTTATGTCCAGCGCTGTGGTTCGTTCTCTGAAACCGATTGGTTCGTTTGTGTCATATTTTGGAGATGCGTTCCCTTCTTGATGGTCCATAACTAACGGTAAGGCACTGTCCTGTCCATTGTTTCTGAGATCACTGTTGTTTGTGAGTGTCGATGAGGCCCCAAGCCCTGAGTCTGAACTCAGACCAAGATTGTTGTCACATGTACCTTTAAATGTCAACCTGACTCTCACCGCTTCTAGATCAGACTCACAGGCACTTTCTGACAAAGGAGTTCTACAGTGATGACTCTCAGCATTTTTGCCGCCATTGGATGTAGCCATGGCAACAGTTTCATCCTTCCCCATCTCCACATCAATTTCATTGATGGATGCCAGTGATACATTTCTGTCCCTATACTCAGCATCTTCCTCCTCCTGTTGATCAGGAGTTGCTATGGTCTCCATAGAGTTCTGTGTCACTTCTACGGCTTGCTCGATGTCTTCATTAATAGATGGGTCTAGACTGACGTAGCTGAGTCTGTACTCGTAAGAAGGCGGCCTCTGTAGCTGTTGAGAGATGCGGGGGCTCAAGACCATTTCATCCTCGTCTCTCAAAGACAAGGCATCGTCATTTGTTGGGTCTTCAGATTCTTCCCCTTGGCAGTCTTCTGGGTTTCTCAATCCCTCTTCTTTACTGGAGTTTTCTCCACTGTCTTCAGATTTATCTTCCAAGGGCTGTGACTCATTTCTTAGTTCTCGTAGACTCTCTTGCTCTTTGAGGACATCTGTGCTGTTCTCTGAGTTTCTCATTTCACATTCTTTGCCATTGTTTGATCGGCTAGCTACAATTACATCTTTGTTATTCAGTGATGCCTCTTTTGGGGGATGTGCAGCTTCCGGCAGACTGTCTCTGTCTGACTGTTTGTCATTGTCCTCACCACTACTGTTCCCGCTTGTGGGCGTGGTCAGCTCTCCCGCGCTCTCAGTCTCGCTGCTCTCTTCTGTGTTCACGATCTCAGGGAAGAGGGAAAGGATCCAGCTGTCGCGGATCTCCATGTCGGAGACTCGGAGCCTCTCCAACGCCGTGCACAACTGTTGGATTTCTTCTCCATAGGCGAGCTGGAGGGAATGAAGATGTGGGAAATATTAGAAGTGTGTTAGGTATTAAACTTTGTGTCGATTTTTGTATCTAAAAGGTACTATGTAGCTACTAACAGAGACAGAAAGAAACTGCATAGTGGCAAGTTTTGGTAAAAAAATTTGTCATTCTATACTGTTAGTAGCTTACCGTATATGTTCAAACTTTCAGTTCTCTAATCTCATTTCTTTAGTTTGAAAATTCTTAAAATGTTTGAGAATACAGTGACAAAACACTTGGCTTTAAACTATTGTCAATTTGTCAGAAAGAGGATGATGATTGTGACTGTCAAATTAACAAAGGAGATACATATAAGAACACTTATTAATAATCTTTTGGGTGCAGAATTTAAACATTTCCCTAAGTAAGATATGTCAGTTCCTACCTCATACAGAGCAGTGATGGCCTCCATAGTTTCTGAGAAGAAGCACGTCTCGTAGTACAGCCAGACTTTCCTCACAAAGTGCACATCGTTCGGCTTCAACTCTCGCTCTGCGATACGCTTGGTAATCTGTAAAAAATGAACAGTACATTTTGTAAGGATGTCTAACAACAGAGATACATTATGTCAAAAATCTGAGTACATGTATGTCGACTTACAACACAGATACATTATGAAATACATCATGTACTATCATACATACTATTATACAATGCTAATCTAACTTAGGAAAGCCTTTCTACTCAACAAAGGTAGGATACATATGAATATATTGATTCTTAATAGTAGTAGCTGTAAAATACAGTATCTTCATGTAGTACTTACCGGTAAATAGAAATTTTGAAATTTTACTTGATCGTCAAAACTCCGCCTTATAACATCTAAGCATTTACCGCGTACATGTACACACTTGTATATAATGACAAAATAAGTCAATGTAAATCTTAAATTTACACCAGCTGCCTTAAAGAAAGAGCTTTCCTGACCTTTCTGAAGTGCTTGTGAATCTCTGTCTTGAGTCTGCGAACACAGTTCTCGTTTGGCTCCACGTCCATGTCACTGATGATCACAAACTCATCATCAGAACCGGAACTGCTGTTCAGTCTGGCTTCATGCATGGACAGGGACAGGTCTGTACTCTGGAGGGGAGAAACAAGTACATGTAATTAGTACAATCTGCAATACTCTTATAGACTGCTAGATGGCACTGATGATCACAAACTCATCATCAGAACCAGAGCTGCTGTTCAGCCTGGCTTCATGCATGGACAGGGACAGGTCTGTACTCTGTAACAGGAGAGAGAAGGACATGTAATAAATACAGTCTGCAATACTCTAGATGGCAGCTTCATGTGGTATTGCAAGGCTACATTGTAGAATGTACATGATTGTGACTTTGAACATAGAACATAATTATGGTCTAGAGTTGCTGCACTTATTTGAAATATCAGAATATCTGTAACAAAACACAATCTAAGAGACTACACTGAACAACAAAAGTTGTGAAATACAAGGAAAAGATCTTGTGGCAAAACTTTTGTACACAGGTAAATCTGCACTGACCTGGCACGACATAAAAGTGAAATTACAAAATGTTAGCCAGTATGGACCATTCTCAAAAGTCTTTGAAATGACCCGGCCAGGGTTTGAACCTGCAACTTTCAGAATGCTACCACTCTATGCACTAGGCTATTGCCCTGGTGCTGTATTGTCAAAGCAAACATCAATCTGTGATATGTTTGTTGAGTTTTCTATACTTACTCTCTGGAAGCTGACGTTGAGATGGCGTAACTCCTCCTCAGCTGACCCAGCCTGGCACAGGTTCACCACCCATGTGCAGAATGCCTTGTGCTCATCTGATATGGGGTCTCCAGGAGTGTGAACTATCTGCAATGGGGAAATGTGATAGAGGTACATTTGTACATTACAAAGGGTTATTATCCCTGCTGATAAAGACAATACAGAGCATGGAATTTGAATGTTCACCACCCATTGACAGAACGCCTTGTGCTCATCAGCTATGGGGTCTCCTGGAGTGGGTGTAGTGGTAAACTAAACATGATAGAGTTACATGTGAATCTGCAGTATCTATTAATCTATATAAAGGTGAGGTTATATACTAGAAGTACATACATGTAAATGTACAATTTGTCAGTATATCGTAGGTAGTTTGCAGCTCTTGTGCACTGTCATATTTCAAGTCTAAAGAAAAATGGCTTACCTTAGAAACTCTCTCACCCAATGTGCTCCATGTAGAAGACTCAAGAACTGGAGAAGTAGGGAGTAAGATAATCATTAAATTGTTACTGTGCCCTTTGATAACAGGAAGAACAGTAATACAATGTCATCATACAAATGCCAGTATTGTTAATCATTGAAAAGCTTGTCAGCTTTTGGAACATGAGCATTAGGCAAACACACATGCAGTAAATGTGTGCAGTGTTTGTTATAGTTTAAAGGCGAGTTACAGTTACTGTAATAAAGAGCAAAACAGTAAAAAAATGCAGATAAATCTATTTAGTATCATTGAAGTTTGAAGACAGACATACCAGACGGCAGAGGACTAAGAGTGTCTACATGGTGCCAACACACAAGTAAGCAGAGAGGGACAGACAGACAGAGGAGACAGAAACAGGACAACACTCAGTTTAGCACTCATGAAAAAGTCTGATCAGATTGAGAAGATGAGTAGTACTACATTATAACAATGTATTTACTAAGTCTTACAGTATTTCTTCAAATTGAAGTTAAAGACACAGGTTTGGTACTTTGAAACTCTCAGCTACATGTAACATAATGATTAACTCATATTTCTCATGATATCAGGAAAGTATTAAAGTATGCAATAAATGTATGGTTTAAGGCTATACAGTATATGTAAACACACATCCAAAAAGGTACATGTGGTCGGAAAAAAAGGATCCACTGACCAAAGACAGCAGCTATAGAAGACTACTGTAACAATACTTACAGATTTAGCAACATGGTTAAGTTAAGGGTTGCATCATCCCCCCAAAAGGGAGTGTAGCCAAAGCATACCCATTAGTATTACATGAACCTGACAGGAGTTATTACAAGACTTAGTAAAAGTGCCTACCATCAGTTGCCCTTGCCCCTCCCATCACACTTGTTTCCAGCCCAGCCGTGTCCCTGTCTTCATTGAGGTCACCGATAGCCAACCGCAGAGCCTCTTTCACACTGACAAGGAGGAGCTGGAAATGATAGAAGCCATACCATTGGTCAAAAGCTTTACTACAGTTGTCAGTTAAAGGTAAGAACAATACATCTTCAGCATAGTCAAATACAGAATTTAATTTACATTCAATTTGTAGAATATATACCAAAAGGTAGGTAAAAACTGTCACTCTACTACATGTACAAAATAATGTAAGTAAACATAATTCTGCAAAATCACATATATCTGCCAACATAAAAAATGATCTAAAGATATCTCCAGCACAAAGTCCAGCAGAAAAAATGCATGGACCTGTACAACATATATATCTAAGCCGTGCATACACCTGGGGGTGCTATACTAGAGATCTCTCGAACACACTGTTCTTCAAAGTTGCAGATATATGTAACCTGGCAGATGGTGGTTAACATCAATATTTATTTACAATAATCTAGATAATAATTACTTTACAACTCCATAGAAAAGAGTACCTTTTTGTCCAACAGAGACTTTTGTTTCTCCCTCTGTTCCCCTAACTGTTCCTGTGCTGAGTGGAAGGCTGACTCTATCTGTGGCGCTCTCCTCTGTACAAACACATAAGCAGGAAAAACACAACATAAGTAGACTTAATATCGATGAAGGTTGGACACCCTGGTAAACAACATCTAATGGCAATTCAATCTCCACAACTGAGATGTATTGGTAACTAGACAAACCTGTCGAACATAAGAAAGTACCTGTAGCATGCACGTACAAGGTTAGAATGAATTGAAAAGTGCTGCATTGACAGAAGATAAGTGCAGAATGATTAAGCTACATTGTAGATAGTTCAATAAGAAGGTACAGTAAAATTGGAGACAATGCCTGCTACAAATTGTCAAACAAAAGAAACTGAGTACACAGGAGAAAAAGAAACAACTTGCAGTGCCATTTCCTTGATTGATGGAAGAACTAAGTGCACCACATAACCACCTACATGTACATTTGTACATTACTGTGCAGTCTACAATATATGGCACACATCACAGAATCTCACCACAACACCAGAATACATATTAAGTGTGCTTTAAGTTACCTGCTCATCGAAATCCTCACCCTGATAGCAAAGTTATAAAAAGAGAGTCCAGTTTATGCTATT
This sequence comes from Branchiostoma lanceolatum, assembly GCF_035083965.1. Lineage (NCBI taxonomy): Eukaryota > Metazoa > Chordata > Leptocardii > Amphioxiformes > Branchiostomatidae > Branchiostoma > Branchiostoma lanceolatum. The sequence goes on from NC_089736.1 coordinate 3,490,828, forward strand.
TCCTAATTCCTTTCAAACATATTATAACCACGAGCAAAAATATAGCCAGTAACAACGTACTATTATAGAGTGTATTCAATAACATCACTTTTAAACCAGTGCACTCATATTATGATATAATGTACATTCAATGCAAAGAAAAATTAAGTTTTGGAGCTGACTTATCAAGCTTATATATATGGAACTAGTCAACTTCCTTTTGTCTTACAAATTTGGGAGTTCAAATTTACAATTATTTAGAAATCTGCCGTACAGCCTCTAATTACAGTGAAAGAACTGACGAAGTTTCACTGTAAATGAGACTAGGGAACTATTCTAACTTCGAGATCTACACATGTAGCTAAATACACTAGTCACCTACTGTACAACATTTATTAACGTACATGTACATGTATGCTGTTTTTGGTGTTTGAAATGCCTCCATGTTTATTTGATATTTTGGACCTTAGCAAAAGCAAACAGTCATGTGGTCACTTAGACTTTAACTTGAGGTGGGGCTGCCACATTTAGCGCAAAACAACAAAATGGCTGCTGCACCGTCAAGTTTGGGGACACAGATCAGGGAAGAACTATCCTGTAGCATCTGTCTGGATCTGTTGACAAGGCCCAAGGTGCTGCCCTGTCAGCACACCTTCTGTCAGGACTGTCTACAGGACCTTGCAAGCAGACGACTGCCCCTCCAGTGCCCAAACTGTCGTCAGCAGGTCTGGCTGCCACCCCAGGGGGTCGCAGGTTTACCAGACAATCGCCTGGTTACAAGTCTGTGTGAGAGGCTGCAAGGCCAGGCTACACTGTCAGAGGAGACATGGGAACAACCCCAGTCTGGAAACAGGTGCAGCTTTCACCCCTCTGAGAAAATCAAACTGTACTGTAAGCAGTGTCAAGTGCCTTTGTGTGTGGACTGTATTGCAGAAAGCCATGAAGGGCATCCTACCATGAGCATCACTAAAGCCTCTCAAGAAAGGAGATCTACAGTCCAGGTCTTGATCAATGAGGGGAGAAACATCTTGGAAACCTATTTGAGTTTTCTCCGAGGTCTTAGACAGAAAGAGAAATCCCTGAATGAACAGAAACAGCAGACAGACAACAGCATCATTCAGGCCTACAACCAAATGGTGCAGAAACTCACTGAGCAGAAAGACTGTTTCTTGGCTGAAGCTGAACAGAAACAAAGTAAAGTCATCAAAGAAGTGCAGGACAAAAGGGACATGGTTTTGGCTGATGTCAATGAACTGTCTGCTGCCTGTGATCGAGCAGAACAAAAAATGAAGGAGGAAAGAGACATGTTTCTTAGCCAAGAAACCGCTTTGACAGAGGTAGTAGGAAAGTACAGAGGTAAAGCAGCACCAACTCCTGTACAAACCCAGCCTGCTGTCTTTCAGCCCACAGGCACCCCTTTACCAGTATTGGGCCATATGACAGGCCATATGACAGTCTCATCTGTACCTGGGCCAGGGGACACAAGTCATCAGCAAAGTGGGGGTCAGCCTGGTAGGGTCACATTTGGTGGGGAGGGGGAACAACCTGGGAAATTCAAAGATCCTCTTGGTGTGGCTGTGTCACAGGGAGGTGAAGTTTTTGTAGCTGAGTATGGGAACGAGAGAATTCAAGTCTTCACCCTGCAGGGAACATTTGTCCGACTGTTCCCAACTGTTGTTCCTGGTAAAGAAGCTATGTATCCTCATGATGTGGCTATGGATGGGGAGGGGAACCTGTGGGTGGTGGGGAACACGTCCTCTGCTAATCATGCTGTGTGCTACACCAAACATGGCAAGGCACTGAGGAAATTTGACCTCCAATATATGTTGTATTGGAAAGGGATTGCTGTGGACACCAGGAGGAACCACATCCTTGTTACTCAAACTGCAAAAAACGATCTACACAGTGAAGTGCAGATATTCACACCAGATGGGACACTTGTGAGAACTGTGGGTCAGCAGCAGGGGTTGGAGCACCCATGGCACATTACTGTGGATGGAGAAGGGAACATTCTTGCGTCAGACTGGGGGAATCATTATGTCTATGTGTACAATGAGGACGGGCAGTTTCTGTTCAAGTTTCGAGATGCGGGAAGTGTTGAAGGTCAGCTGAAGAATCCCCAAGGCATCTGTACAGACAGGGCAGGTAACATCATAGTGGCAGACAGTGGAAACAAACGTGTGGAACTGTTTGACAAGACGGGCAGATTCCTCAGACACATCACTACAGACATGGAGGGACCATACGCTGTTGCCATGGGTCCACAGGGACAGCTGGTTGTCACCGATACAAAGCTCCGACAAGTCACCATATTCAACAGCTACTGAAATTGACTTCCAGTTTCATGAACACCAACTGAACCTTTCCAATATCTATAGACACTTGAAATTGACAAATGAATACTAAAGGTAGAATTCTGGGTCTTTTCTTGTTATTCAAAATGTAACACCCTTCTATGGCTGTGTACAGTAAAATGCTGAATGGATGTCTTAAAAACTTCCAAGATTGTATAAAAACCTACTTAGTCTCTCCTACATGTACATGTACATATTATGTACAATGTAATGACAATCTTGTGTTTTACTTAAATATACATGGACTCTGGTATTACTACATTAACATAATACATGTATGTACTACTGATATACAATGTACATGTACATGATATAATCTATGAAAAAATTTTTTACTGTTGCCTTGTATCTGTACTAATTGCTGTACCAATGGCACCAAAACAGACATGATAGTGTATACCTGTTACAAAATTCTACAATAAAGTTATGATAAAAAAGTAAAGCAAATTTTGGTGACAAAATATACTACACTATGAATGAAAAGAAAAAAGTAATGCATCATGAAATGTGAAAAATTACAGGAACCAATATTTTGCACATCAAGTACAAGTACAAGACTTAGTGTACATGTACCTCCCACTCATAGTCTACTTCCTCCACTGACTCCTGAGGCATGGATGGATGGGTGGAAAAGGTGGGGAAGGAAAGGAAAATAACGTTTCACTTTTTGAAATGTCATGAAGAACTTAAAGGCACCTGCTCAAAATGTTACATGTGACATACTATGTAAGACAAAAGTTAAATTTGCAACCTTAGAATCTCAACATTTCAACATTAATGTTTAAAGGTTCATGAAATCTTGATATAAGAAAGGTTTTAGTTTCATATGTGGAGCACCTTTTCAGACCAAAAGATTTATTGATGATAGATAACATTTGCAGCGAGCTTCAGAATCTGCTTTTAAAGATGGCATAATCCTAAAAGTGACTATGTTTCTTGTTATAATTGGCACTTGAACTTAAACTAGTTCACTGTCCACTTTTAAAACTTATACTAATTAACTAAAATAGTATGTACATTAAAATTTTGTACATGTAAAGTGTGCCATACCACAGCAACTGCATGTAACATTAACCTCTAAGTCTTCATCCTATTGTTAGGCATCATAGAAAAGAGAGAGAAGAGTACTGAAAAACTGAGTTTACATTAAGAATATGAAGAAGCAAGGGACTAACATGATACAAAATTCAAATACAGGTATGTAGGACATGTCAGCATACTGTTCAAGAGCATTAGCATGCACACCATTCAATAGATTATTTCTACTGTTATGCATAGATTAGATTAGTTCTTTAAACTTGTTAGCTATTGGCAATAGTTCAGCTGTCATGTATGTACGTTGCCATACATTGTACCAGTTACAATTGTCGTGCAGTAAAGGTCTTCTTCTGTCATCAAGGCAGTTCATGTATAAAAAAGTATCTTGCAAGCTTGCAAGTTGAGATTTTATCTAAGGTACAAACTATACAGCTTCACAGCTCCAATAACTGTTTTGCTTGTAGGGATTGCAAAATCATGAACAGATTAACATGCAATCCTGAAGTATGTTAAAGTAATGATATTATGATTGTGTAAACTAGACATAAATGAATACAATTTATGATGGTAACTTGACTACATGTAGCATTCAGTGCAAGACAGATACAAATATGGTAATGCAGTACTTTAAAAAAGATATAATAGAAGGAAGAGGATTACTATCAATACACTGTAGTAAGGGCTCATGCAGCTGCAACTTGTATGATAAGAAGTAATAAAGTTCTAAGACTCACCAGCCATTTACTTGATCGTTTCTTCTTCCGCATCTCAAGAAAGTTCTTGATCTCAGCCATCCCCTTAAGGAGCACCTCAAGGTGGGTCTTGATGCCATCCCTTGTCTCCCGAACTCTAAGAAACAAAGTACAGAGTTTTGACTTGGAAATTGCATAATACAACTCACTACTGTGACAGTAAAAAGAGCTATCATGGAAGCTCATCCGTGTTGGTAGTAAACATACAATCATGTAGTACAATGCTGAACTTTGTTCCAACACTAAGGTATTCACAGATCAAATTTTCAATGGCAACTATCATCTTCTTCAGGATCAACAATGACCAATCACTTCCAAACTTATATATAATGAAGAAGGCGATAGTGGTCTTTGAAACTTGGATCTGTGAATAACTTAGTGTCGGAAGACAGTTCAGCTTGTACTGTGCAGTTACTATATCAAATATAATAATAAAAAACGCTAATTAAGTTGCAGGGACTCAGACGGCAAGGGTCGACAAATCATTGTTTACTGTTTTTTTGTCTCCCATTTAGCTGTCTAATGACCCTAATGTTCCAGGGGAGAGGAAGATCTGGATGACTGTCAAAGATAGTATTAAATTCCAGTCAGCATACACCTCATACAATGATGACAAACTACATGTAACACAACTTCGGAATCTAGCTTTCTTTCTTTCTTTGACAGATTATATAGTGTATATATACTATGAAGGAAATAGTGCTTACCTTTCTAAGAATCTCCCATCAACTTTCAGGTCCTTCAAGTCTTCTTTCGCCTGGTTGACTTTCTTCTGGACATCATTGAGCTGAAAACATTTTAGTTTCAATGAGTCTTATTCTCGATTAATGTTAACAATACATTGTACATTAAGACTTGGTTAGCAAAGTTACACAAAACATTTAAGGGAGCATGTAGGGATAAAACAGGGTCACATTTCCAACCTGGGGTCCGGCCAGGCAGCTTGTGGCAACGAAAACTATGATATAAAAGACAACAAAGCACACAAAACCCTAAAAAAATTCTCCTTACCATATGCTATCATATATTCTTGATATGCATTTTTTTTATTCTTTGTTTTCTCAAACAGCCCGGTCGGGCCCCGGCTTGGAATTGTGACCCTAGCCTTAGGTAGTGTACTTCAACATGCTTTAGGGTTGTGAGATGGAGTCCAATCTATTTGAGTAAATAAAATTTTTCTCACCTTTTCTCTCACGATGGTGATGTCATCATCCAGTCCTCTCTTCACTTCCTCCAGGAAGTCTTTACTGTAGTCTTTCAGACACATTTCCTGATGGGAAAAATGAAAATTTATACTTGACATCAATAACGTAACAAAACCTACATGACTACAATGTACATGTGTATCAATCTGCTGTGATATGTAACAATTTTGTATATCTGTGTATCTTTGAAAAACCGTGTGTTTGAGAAATCTTTAGTGCAGCATCCCCAGGTATGCAGTTTATACAATCATACAGGAGTGCATCTCACTGGGGGATGTTGTATTTGAGATATCTTTTGCTGCAAATTTTTCAGGGATACAAGCATGTGACCTTGTGGAATTATGTTAGCAGATGTTATAATTAATTGTCTTAACACTGCTAACTCTGCCCTGAAATCCCTGAAAGGACTAAACTCCAAAAGTATGCTTTGGCAAATGTTTCCTCACCATTGTAATTGTCTGATCTGAGCTTGTATGTACGATAGCTATTCGTCTGAGGCATATGCAGAGAAAGATAATTTCTTTTTGTAGCCCATGATTATGTTGTTTACACAATGAGTCACTGTGATGAATAAAAACAGAATAATGATATCACACAACAAGTTAAATTTCATGCTTTGTGAACTTTGTCTTCGCATAGTGTCTACACGTACATGTATAGTTCACCCAATGTTTGGTTTTTGGTAAAAGGATAACCTCTAAGACGTAACCATATGTGTGTCATGAGATAGTGGTGTTAGTTCTGTGGCTGCTAACAAACACAACTGGCCTACTTTTCTGTTCTGTGTAAATGTGACCCTATCGTCACCTGAATCACACAGCTTTTTCTGGGTCAAATCATCCCTAGATAACCTACATGTATATGTGCCAGTATTCTGAATTCTTCATCAGAATCTACAGTAATGGCACGTTCTATTTTGCGGACATACATGTACATGTACACAAATAATAATTAATAAATCTATGTATAAGTCTGGATTATATTTTGTAGATGAATTTTCACCAAAAATCTGGTAACATTTATTGCATTCAAAATTGTTTACTTAAAGGGAAACAGTAAAATCTCACAGACAGTTACTAATAATGTGACACTCATTAGTACAGGTCCAGCCAAGGCCTGAAAAAAATGACTTCGTTCAACCCATCTTATAGAAAAGGTTTGACTGTCTTGACATTTTGGTACAGGGGGCCTTCTGCATCACAAATCTGTTTTTTATGTGCTCAAATTGCGGTATCTTGCTCCTGCTAGCACTAATCAAAGATGAATTGTTCATGGGGCACAGACGTTATAAACAATGTATATTTTTAGGGGGAAGGTTTAAAATCTAATACAAAGAGCAATTCTGACATGCACGAGCTGTCATGAAGTCTAGAGAGACAAGACAACTATGATTATGAATGTGTCAAAAGAAGACTTTCCACTGTGGGTACCTATGACTAATTGAGTTGAAAGGTCACCTATTGTGTTACATGTAGCTGACTAAACTTGTACCCTACAGGCATAAGAGGGCAAAGTTGTCTATACAACAAGTAAATAACATACATTAATGTCAAAACCAATGGAGTTGATGGTTACAAGCCATATAATTCTATTTGACATATATGCATTGTAATCTACATAAAGTGCCACTTTTTATGGGCTTGGTTTCAATATCATGGGAAATAGAAGTCTAAGAATGTCAACATATTGCAGGCAATATTATACAGTTTAAAGTTGAAAGTTTGTTGTTGTCATAGTCACAAAGTGCAAGTCCTAGAACTCTCTAAGCTACATGTATACATGTAACAGAATGAGGTGTCCATAGCCTTTATATGTGACCAATTGTGTTCAACTCTACTCACTGTTGCAGTATAAAATACTAACAGTATGTCTTTAAATTCAATATTTTCTCACCTGGTTGACGACCTTCCTTGCGAAGTCGCTGCGATGTTCCCTCATGATGCGTTTGGTCCCGTCTGTGACTTGGAACTGTCGCTGAAGTTCATTGTCGGCTCCGTTCAGCAGGCACATCTGAACATGATACGGGCACACCGGCATCATAATGTTCAACACACCGCTTATCAAATGTCACTGCTTCAAAATGGCTGTCATTCCAACTGGCCCAGATCTCAAAAACTGCTTCGAAGCCAGTCAAAACCTATCTGAGGTTCTCATAACAGTAAAATGCAGTAGGACACACCGACATCATAATGTCCGACACACCACTTATCAAATGTCACTGCTTCAATATGGCTGTCATTCCAACTGGCCCAAATCTCAAAAACTGCTTCGAAGCCCGTCAAAACCTAGCTAAGGTTCGGTAATGGTAAATGCAGTAGGACGCCTCGAAAAGACAACTATGGCTGCTGACAAGCCGGGAAACACTCTGATATGAAGAACACAGTATCACAAGGGGGCCATAGTTCAACTTCTTGGCAGCTGTCATTCCAACAGGCTCCGATCTAAAAAAACTGCTTCAAACCTATCTGAGGTTCTCGCAACAGTAGAATACAGTAGGATGCCCCAAAGCTGTCTCCACACAAACTATGGCTACTGACAAGCTGGTAGAAGGCTGATATGAAGAACACAATGTCACGAGGAGGCCATAGTTCAACTTCTTGGCATGTGTCCAAGCTACAGTCTTCCTGCCACTGCCTCAGATCTTCACTGCGCTACAGTCTTCTGAAAGATTGTCCAGATAAAGTGGAATGCCTTGAAGCAAGGACACTATATAATGTCCTTCCTTTCCTTGAAGGCAGTACTTAAGCCCGAGCGTAACCCCACAATTTGTTGCACACGCAGAAGCAACTATCTTTCAGTGGGAATTGGGACACCACTGTATGCATTGTGCTAGCACTGGGTCACACTGTATTACGTAATAGTGGTCTTTGGACTCAAATACACTGTAACTAATTAGGTACGCACAAATAAACACAGGGATTGGTAGCTAGTAATCTATGCTGGCTACATGTACCATATGTACCGGTACCATTGATTTTAGTTATTATGGGATGGAGTTTATGCCTACAACATGTATGTGGTTACAGTACAGCAAATTAGTATTCAGAAAACATTACTGTAGATGTATCATATTATGAGTCATCATGGTCAGATGCCAACATTTGTCAGTTGTGTTCTCATAACATAGGGTAGGAGAAGAGGGTACTGTCCACCTTCCAAAATGGCAAGTAGATCTCAATTTTTAGCACTTGATCTGTTATTGGTAACTTAGTAAGTTAACATTACATTTAGAATATAATGGTTTCAGTATAGAGATTGCACATATGGGAAGTGTATTAACTTGGCTCATTGCTTTAATTTTTTCCAATAAGATACCTTTATTTTCAGGGTCAAGATCAGAAAATACAGAAAATCATTGTGATAATTTTCTACTTTTACAATAATTATTTATTTTTTTTACGATTTATAGAAAATGTAAAATAAATACTATCTAAACTAGATCCATGCATACCTGCATTTCCAGCATGTTGTCTATAAGCGACAGGTCATCTGGGGTCAGTCTGATGACCGGTAGAACGTAGCAGTGTAACAGTCGGAACAACTCCTCTCTATACTGTAGTACATGTATATGTAGAGGGGATGGACACAGCAAACAATGTAACATTACATGTACTAAGAACGAACATATCAAGGAAAAAGTTCTTCCTGTTTCAGTAATAATGTTGTATTTTCTGTTATCATGCAGCACCGTACATGCAAAACTTTAAAAAATTTACGTTAAAAATGAATCTCATGCTGCCTTATGTTAATCACATTTGGAAAATAATGATATATATGTGTGTGTGTGTGTGTGTATGTGTGTATGTATGTACAGTATATACACATCAAGTTAAATATGACAGGCGTTGTTTTACAATGTTGTTTTGTATGTATAGCACAGAAATGCATTTTGTAGCATTGTAGTTATATTTTGTGTAGATCAAACAATGTAATATACAAACCTCCCTAGTTGCCGAGTCTCTTTCTAACAGCTGTCCAGTAATGTCAAACAAGTTGTCCTGGTCATCATCATAGTCATAACAGCTCCCAGGCCCGTAGACTGGAAAAGAGGAAGTGTAATAAGGAAACACTGTAGAAAAATTCCATTTCAACTTGTACATGTGGACTGGCTTTGTTTTGTTGGGGAATTACTATGACATCATCTGATTAAAAATAGATTATACATGTAGCTTAGTGTTCAAACATTTATTCAATTGGTGTGGGACTAGACTAAACAACTTTGACGGTGCCTTTTGAAGTAAAATCATTTCTATTACACACATGTGTTCAGTTCACAGAGTCTCATGTTATGTACATGTATCTGGCAGAGGCAATTGCAAAGAAATTGTTCTTTAATTGAGTTTAAAACATTAGATGTCTCAGCTACAGTACAGTTACTTTAAAAAAAGTCTTAATTCTTTTCACACGGAACAAACATGACTCTGCCTTGCACTAGAATGTGAAAGTGGAACTGACTTTCTTTTGGTCCGTTGGCAGCTGACTCGGGGGCACAGTTGGAGGGGGCATAGGTCACCCATCGCAACACCTGCTGGTGACAGTTGATTTTTACAGTCTCTAACAGAAGCACCTGGAAAAAAGGTAGAACACCGATATCTTAAAAAGACGTCTGGCAATGACAATTCATCAGAGTTGTACATGTACAAGACGATCTGAATGGAATGAAAAGTAAATGATGTTTTATGATAACAGGTTAGTTATCAGAAAGACTGATATATACTATGTGGAGAGAGACAATGTACAATTCAGGGATAATCTTTTATAGTCAAACATGTATGCCTCTTTCTGTTATTCTTTTTGGACATAAGGTACTAATTCTATCATAATGTCATTCTAACAACTTTTAAAATAAATTTCAAAAGGTAACGATCATTCCTAAGGTACATGATGTATTTCTTGTATCAAAGAAGAAAGAGGAGCTGAAACTAGACTTCTATGAGCAATGCAGCACCGATAATCAAGTTATGGTACACATACACCTGCGTCATTGGAAAGCGGAACTGTGCTTTGTTTGCACACAAATATAACATATCCTGGATATGGAGCAATGTTCACATGTTGATGATCTAATTAATCTTGGTTCAGTTTACACTTCCTCTAAGTAACAAAGATCAGGATGAAAAACTACAATTTACAACAGTGTATTGTTAAAAAAACTCTCCATTTATACATTATAATTATAACGTATAGTATAAGGGCACCATGGTAACTTTTTGGGGCCATGCATTTTACAACATGTACAGTTCAATTCAAGTTAACCATGTTGGTTCTCCCAAATTGCATTGACATGCATAATCACTAGTATGTCTTCCCTCTCTAACCAAAGCTTAGTAAATTATAATGCAGATCCTGTTTCTACTAATTATGTTTCGCCAACGAAACATATTGTTTTTGTAAGGTTTCTTCTCCTTCTTCTCCTTCTCCTTCTTCTTCTTCTCCTGTCAAACCTTCAAATCGCTTCTTCTCGGTCGTCCGTCGACCAAATTAGCTGAAATTTGGTATGCAGGTAGAGTACGTGTATACCCCTAGACCCTTTTAAAATTTTTTTGATATAAGTTTTTAAAATGATTTTATGGAGGTTTTTTGGTCATTTTCAGACAAAAGTCGCACATGATGGCCTCCAGTGCCGTGGTGTTGAAACCTGAGGACCTGAAATTTGGTTTAGTTGTGCATTGGATATTTACCCAAAGGACCCCATTATTTTTTTTGGCATACACTACTTCAAAATGATTTATTTTGCAATTTTTTGATGCAATTTTTGGTTATTTTCTGTCGGTGCCAGCAAGAACTAGGTCATACTGTAACATAAGCCCTCCTACACTGAACCCATGTCTGGGACTTAAAACCAAGCAGATGTCAGGGGGTACCTCTACTAATGGTATTACAGAAAGGTATATGTACCTTATGTTACATGGTACGGATGTTATATTTGAGATGTAGGTACCTATAGGAAAGGTGACTACACCTGACAATTACTTATGCTAATGAGGACCTAATTCGCATAATGTATGCATAAAGTTGTATGTCCCTTACCGTAAATGCTGCGGATGTCATCTTTGAGATGTAGGTACCTTTAGGAAAGGCGAACACACCTGGCCATAAATTATGCTAATGAGGACCCAATTTGCATAATCGATGCATGAAGTTGTATGTCCCTTACCGTAAAAGCTGCGGATGTCATCTTTGACATGTAGGTACCTTTAGGAAAGGCGAACACACCTGGCCATAAATTATGCTAATGAGGACCTCATTTGCATGATTTATGTTTAAACTTGTATTTCCCTTACCGTGACAGCTGCGGATGTCATCTTTAAGATGTAGGTACCATTAGGAAAGGTGAATGCACCTGGCCAAAAATTATGCTAATGAGGACCTCACTTGCATAATTTATGCTGAAACTTGTATTTCCCTTACCATACAAGCTGCAGATGTCATATTTGAGATGTAGGTAGCTTTAGGAAAGGTGCACACGCCTGGCCATGACATATGCTAACGGGGACCTCACTTGCATAATTTATGCATGATGTTGTATTCCCCTTACTGTAAAAGCTGTGGATGTCATCTTGTACATGTAGGTACATGTAGGAAAGGTGAAAGCACCTGGACATAACTTATGCTCATGAGGACCTCATTTGCATAAATTATGCAGAAACTTGGATTTGCCCAGGAGTTATTTTGGGACAGCCCACTTCTTGCATGAGGAGTATGGGCGAAACATCCTGAATTTGCTCTTAAAGCAAATGACGGCCAGTCTAGTTTTATTTTTACTTTTTAGCCTAAAGAAATTGGTACTTTTTATACTATTAGCATTACTGTTTGATCTTTAGCTTGTAGCTGTTTTGATATATCTGGTTTTGCAACAATACAGGTTATGTACACGTGACCTTTCAGGAAAGTAGTCCTTTTATCGCAATACAGAACCTACGTATGCATAACTGCACTAAGGTGTGTAACAACTACAAGGCCATGACATCATGTTTGAACAGAAAGGAACATTTCCTCTTTTTCATGGGGATTTTACATATTGTGTTCTACAAAACGTTTCAAAGAGTCTGATTAACCCACAATGTATTTGGCTGTGTTTTTTTCACACCTATACATTTTAAGTGTTTTGCAGCAGTCAAAATGTGGGTCTCTTCATTTTCCACTGCCTTCAAAAAAGAAGTCAAACCCAACCATAGTCAACCTTAGTTAACATAGAACTTTCACGGTAGTCTAGATAACTATTTTTGATTCCCATGTATTCCAATGTACTTGTTTGTCTGCAATTAGCCTTCGGGCATGAACTTGCAATAAAGTTATTATTATTAATAAAGTTCTTCAATCAGGAGATAAGTGTTTGGCATACATGTACTTCAACTGTCTATTACTGCACTATGATCAATTGCAACACCTGTATTACAATAACCTCAAAACAAAATTTTCAGACTGGCGTACCTGTCTGTCTTCAGCTTCATTTGTTGTAAATGTGACCAGTATGTTTTACGTTAAATTTGATTTTGACCAATTATTGTCTTGTCTAAAGTTATTTTACCAGTAAACCTATGTATGTTCTGTTGTCTTACCTTAAACCACACGGCTGGTTCTAACTGGAAGTCCAGCCCAGGCCCTTCCCCATCTATCTGAGGCAGGTAGCCGTCCCTAAGCCAGATGTCTGTGATGCAGTGTGTCCTGTCTCTGTCTCTTTATTATCCTACTGCTGTTCTGTTCATGTCTTACCTTAAACCACACAGCAGGTTCTAACTGGAAGTCCAGCCCAGGCCCTTCCCCATCTATCTGAGGCAGGTAGCCGTCCCTAAGCCAGATGTCTGTGATGCAGTGTGTCCTGTCTCTGTCTCTCAGCTCCAAGAACATGGCAGTAATGTTAGTGATGGCCCCTGGGGCTTACCCAACATTTTCCTGCAGGAAGAATAAAAACAACAAAAACCCTCGCTCAGTACCAGGTCTGCTCAGTACAAATTTACAAATGTATTGAATTTCCTCTTTCTGGTTGAGGTATCCGACATTAACATTAATCCGCCAGGTTACATAACCGGCCACTTTGTGGGTTTGAGAGATCTCTAGTGCAGCATTTGCTATTCTACTTTTGTTGTACGCGGATCGTATATCGTCTGTTTGGGGAAACACTGAGTCATTTTGCTAAATGCATTATCATGATTACCCGTTATATTTTATGCTGCACACACACAAAAAAAAAATAGCAAAAACATTCAGCAGTACATAGTGCTCCTCCTTAGGATAATTGGAAGCCACTGCAAAATCAAATAGAGGAATCTACTCTACTCTATTCGGCTTGCGTTCAAAGGAAATGACCTGATTTTGAAATTTGTAAACAAAACCTCAGGTGATAACGTTACCGGTAGATGACCTACCTTGCTTAAAATCGAATACATTTCATCGAGAAAACTTTATAGAGTCTTACTGTGCCTTCCGTTCAAGTTCAAAGTATAATTTATTGTGGTGAGATCATAAAAAATTCCTACTTAATTTCCTGAATCTTGAAGTTGAAACACCGGTGTTTTGGAAACGACAGTAGGTCAGAAATATCAAACCGTTTGACTATACGAAATAAAACAGCACGTAACTTGATAATTCTTTAGCTTCTGAAACACAAGAAGGAACTCTCTACCTACCGTGGTCCCTTCTGAAGCTGTACGCGGCGTCTAAAAGCAGAAATTCCCGGCAGAAGACAGATTTGGGCAGGTTTGTTTTGGGGACTTCCCTTCCCGCCCAGCTGAGAGGCGGAAGTACTGATAAGGGACTGGTGCATGATGGGACATTTCATTTTGGACAAGTCCATTTGAAAGGCAAAGAAGGGTGAGGACAAGTCAGTTTTTTTCAACAGAAAGATGTAAAGATGACAACTTTAACAGGAATTTCAACAACACGGAATACAGGAATTTCAGACAAAACTTGACATTTTTCATTATTTCTGTGCTTCTTTGTTATCTGGGCATTCTGTGTTCTTCTGTATTTAATCGGGAAGCCGCTAGGAGGCCCAAGTCGACTTTCCGAATCCACATACATGTACCAAAGATCACCACAATGCATTAATAGTAATAATGATAATAATAAAGTTTATTGCAAATTATATATATCAATAGCAGTTCTTGAGTTATGCTGGTCAAAATATCCGGGAACGGACACACACTGCAAACATATTTGAAATAAAAAAATGAGGAGCTGCTTTTATAAACGTCGACGTTTTTTCTCAAACTTTTAAATGACTGTCATTGTTTACGTTTGGTAGTAAATTTAGGTTTGAGAGAAATTTTACGCCGTATGCTTGTCTTTGTTATAGCTTGTTCGACTACGTATACTAAATACCGTGCTCTGTGCTCCGAGCCGTGTAAACACAACCCGTCTCACCCTGATAATTAACTGCGAGTCGTCTGCACAAATGTTGCCAGGCAAGTTCGTCCAGTTTTGGGACGTACCAACAATTGGACGGGTTACAAAAATTGTAAAACTGTGTAATTTTGCCGGCAATAAAGTGTCAAAGAGTCACAGTAAAGAATGTATAATCAAGATACTACAATTGTGACTGTTTTAAACCGTGTCATAATATGAAAATCTATAAAATGAAAAATAATAATTTCTTAACTCACGCCTCCCTGGTTTGGAACATTCCAATATATATCAAATGTGTGTTTTTGTCTGACTCTTCGTCCCTTCTGAGATACAAACTTTGCCTAATCAACAATGAAAGCGACTTGACATGTAACCGATGTGGATACCTACAAAGCTGAGTTAAAGACAAAGTATTGCTGAAGAATTTGAGGTAAGAGAACTTCGCTATTTCTTTAAAGTCTAGTTTAGTTGATCATTGTTATTCAAGTCCGATTCTTATTTACGCCGCCATTTTGCGTAAATGACCCAACCAGTGCATGCCATCGACGACTATAAAAAGGGACGTAAAATAAGTTTTTTTTTTTTACATTCATTGAAACCACACAAGGCTATCGGATACGTTTTAACATTCACAGAAGCTCATGTAGTCATGCATGTTTATTCTTAGTTCGAGGATTTTATTTTAGCCCAGACACCTGGAATTTGACACAGCTAAATACTGGTAAAAAGTGCATAGGTCACGATGTCCGTGTGACGTTCTCATATTTGTGCACTGAAGTACTACACAGTGACTTTTCACACTAAGTCGGTTTACATCGTCGGAATTATTACACAAAGCACACCTCAGACTTCATAACGTTATTTGTGAAGAAAATCAAATGGAGATGCCAGTGTAATATTCGATAATCACAAAATCCATTCTTCAATAATTCTCGGGAAGAACAATTTCCTCTAACCGCGACTGACTTGGTAACACTAACACTGGTTGTCTGTTTCACAGTGTTCTCTTGCTAGTATAAAGTACTGGTTTGTACATTTACATAGTTTCATTTCAGTGGGTTTTATAATTACCGTGGGTGTATCTTCAAGTATTTTGGTTGGCACACTAGTACACTCGTAGTGTGACGGAAGGCGTGCCATTGTTACAGACAATCCGCCCAAGGGGCTACAAGGCATAGCACCCTGTGTTGATCTAACGATCGTGGCATAGTATAGCCCTGTAGTTAGGAAGAGTGGCAAGAAATGAATAATGAGTATCGATAACATTTATTTACTTCAAGGCTACAGCATGTTGAACTTACAGGCAAATCGTAATGATACCAAATGTCGTATCGTTTCACAACAGTTAACTACAAGGTGTGTGGAACATAGAAACGCAGAACATTCCATTTAATTAGCTTACCGGAATAAAATGTATACACGTTTGTTGGACCATCTGTTATGTGTTTTCTTTAATTATTGTCATAAAACGTTGACATATTACCTGCTCTTTAAAATGATTTTTCACTTTGAAATATTTTTCAAAATCATTCTTTATTATTTTTATAAAGAAAACAAAACAATACACAAGACATGCATGACACAGAAAATAACCTTATTTCACATTGAAGTATCAATTGAAGAGGCGTTGAATTGGAAAATCGGTGGATAACATTGGCGTCTGACCTAAACTACAGGAAAACACTCTTTGGTAGAACTAGACACATATACATGGCGCGCACACACCTCGCATGATATCACATCCCTCATTTTAACTGTCTAAAAATCTTTCAATTTAGACAGATCCTCTTCGCCACAGCATAACCAAACGTCTCTAACACGCCATGACGAAGGGAGGCACAGGCCCGGCCTCCAAGCCCTGGCCATCCAAGGGGACCTCCCGCAAGGACCGGTCCCGGAAGCCCGGCGCCGAGAGAGTAGAGGAGGAGAATGTCAGGACAGAGGGCCATGCAACGCGGATGGTACAGGTAGGGAAAGTGCAGGCAACGTCGCGATGTACCGCCATATCACTGTAAAATAATTCTTTAGCTTCGGACTACTGATAGGACAAGTGTCTATACTATAGATGTACATTGTCTTTCTACTTTCGACATTGACGACTTTATTGTTTATTTTTGACGCGACCAATTAAACTTTTTGTATTTTAAGAATGTTTCAAATTAGCCCCTTACATATCGTTGTGATGTCAACGCCTGCATGTAGTTTTTGTAAAGAAGTATTCTAGATTAGCAAACAACTGCGGTGCTAGCAAACTAAATTTGACAGATCATCACAATGTAAGTAAAAATTTCTTTGGGTTGTTATTGATCTCATCTCACGGCCGCAGTAGCAAGTGAATTTCCCGTTTCATACTAGCCTTTTAAAACAATGTATCGATAGAGCTTATCGAACTAATCGGTACAGTTCGAATACTGACAGTAAAACTATACCATATACAGGTTGCCTGTAAGCGTCTTTACGCTCAGATCAACGCTAACTTCCGTCGGGGTAAGAAACAGTACACGAGAGACGACAAGTTCGTACAGGCCAAGCTGTATGACATAATCTGTGACGAGGCCAGGAAGTTATGGTCACAGTCAGCTGTCAGCATGGTGCGACTCAACTACAAGTAAGTCATCTTCTTCCATTCTCATCCCATACTACGTACCCCTGCATAAAGTCCAGATTACACATAGCCGAACATGGCTTCCCAACCTTCCCCCGACCATGGTTAGGAGTGATTAGGGAGCTAGGTCGGCTGTGGTCGGCTGGTGTAAGGCTCGGGCGGCTGGTGTTCGGGAGCCATGTTCGGCTATGTGTAACCTGGGCTTTAGGTAGATTAGCCTTATGAAACTGTAGTTAAGTACCAGTAGATGCCATACTTTGTACCTTGTACAATTGTTGTGCAAAAAAAGTTATTACCATAAGTGTTTGTAATGAAAAAAAAATTATTAAAAAAAAATTACACGGATACAACGTTTGGACAATGGGATCTCCATACCACGGATGCTGAAATAAGTTGAGTACAATGTTCTTCTAAATTCAGTAGTCCGAATTATCATGGAACCATTTTGGTCACTTAAATCTGGACATCTTAACCAAAAATTGCCGGGAAGGTTCACCTGGTAGACATTCCAAAGAACCTTCACCCATATTGATTCAGAAACCTGAAGAAACTATTCTGGAATGTACCATGATTCAGGCACGACGTCCTGGCGAACGGCCCACGAGGCCCTGCCGACAAGGGTCCTCCCCGCATCGCCATCATGATGACGTGGCCGTGGTGCAAGCTGGCCCTGGAGGTCAGGAGGGTTCACGAGAAGTACCACTACTCCTACCAGGTGAGATGGGGGTGTTATGAAATATCGATAATTCAAGGGAAACGATGTCTACAGACAAAGACAAACTTTCAAAGTAAAATAGTAATGCAAGGTAACCGGAGGGAGGAAACGGGGAAGGCCAAAGAAGACGTGGACTGGCCTGGGCACAGTACAACTGATAAGAGAGGCCGAGGACAGAACGGGAAGGGCATGGATCACTACTGCTGGCTGTCATGACGCCCCTACAACCATTGAGGTCACGGGTCCTGTCTGAACTGAGCTTTTCTTGCAATCTAAGAATTACTTTTGGTGCTAATCACACAATGTCATACAATGTTTTGTCATAAAGCAAGAGAGTAATATGTGATTATTACCGTCGGTGCTTGCGTCTTTTTTTCGACCAAAATAAAAGAATAGCTGCAGCTGCATCGTGCATATGTCACTAAGATATTATTCATTGACATAAAATTTTAAAAGTTGGACATGTACGTTGTTCTTTACAGACCATTCGCAACTGTTTTGCCCGGATGTCGTACCTTGTGTGGATGGGAGGCTGCCATGTAGGACTGGTTGCCCTCTTTGGCACGAAAGAAGACATGCAGGTGAGACTATCCTCAATTTTTTGTTCGTTTGTTCTCCGCTCTCAGTTGTAGTATTTTCCTGTACCAACATTTGATTATTTATCATACGTGAATAAAACAAAGATGAAGAAGGAATAGTCAGACCAAATTCTAGGGACGCACGTTTGCGCTGCAAACGAGAATTAAAACATTATGCGTAGGCTGTATAGTTAGAATAACAACCCTTACACATCTTATGAGGAAGATACAAACCCAGTCACGATTGGGACCGAGTTATTGTGGCAACGTCACATAAGCTAGCGGTATTCTGTAGCAAAGTCCATTACGCCCTGATATTCATAAAGGCAGCTTACTAGTTGAGAAAATTTGCTGACAGACTTTCATACTTCTCGTTCCACCAGAAAGCGGACCTTGACCTGTACTGCACGCCCCTGGGCGGGGAGAGTGTGGTGGACATCTCGCTGGCTCAGGACGCCATGTCTCTGTTCGGGTACGGCGACACCAAGGGCATGAATAAGGCGCAGGTCCCATGGGCCTACCAGAAGGACCTCAAGGTCAACTGCATCATGAACAAGTTCGAGCCGACGGAGGGGTTCTGTGTGCGAGTCTACCGCGTCCATCCCTCAAGATCAGGAAGGTAGGGCAACTCAATAATGTGATTCTGGTAATACAGATATATGATAGGTCAGGGCAGGAACCAGATAAGGAAATACACAGGACTTAGGTGAAAGGCAGCAGAGTCTAAAGCTCTGCACAATTGAGGGACTTATCGAGAAAATTCAAAGCAAGGGCCAGTTTGTGGCCAAGGCACTTAGGCATGGCGTTAAGATTTATCTATCATAGTAGTTTGAACTGTATTGTTCAATATTCAGAGTTAGCCTGGAATCCATCCTATTCTAGTCCACTACGTACGGTGAACTAGAACCAGGAGATCGACTGTGAGGCTACTACCAGCTGAGCTACAGGGTCACCCCTGGTGTATTGATAAAACGTTCAGGTTTAAGGAGAAGTTCTCTGATGAAGACAAACTGAACAAGCTGTACGCTGAGTATGAGGACCAAAGGATTGAAGATCGAAATCTTGATATATCGATCTCATTGATTGATTGATGAATGTATTGATATAACGCCCAGATTCAAGGAGAAGTTCTCAGACGAAGACAGACTGAACAAGCTGTACGCGGAGTACGCGGAGTATGAAAACCGGCTGATTGATCATCGATGTATTCATTTATTGATATATTATTTGATGTATTGATTGATTGATTGATAGGTTCAAATAGAAGTTCTCCGATGAAGACAGACTGAATAAGCTGTACGCGGAGTATGAGGACTGACTGATAATAGATGTATTGATGTATTGATTGATAGGTTTAAAGAGAAGTTCTCGGATGAAGACAGACTGAATAAGCTGTACGCGGAGTACGCGGAGTATGAGGACCAACTGATTGAAGATCGAAGTCTTGATATATCGATCTATAGATTGATGTATTGATGTAATTTTCAGGTTTAAGGAGAAGTTCTCCGATGAAGACAGACTGAATAAGCTGTACGCGGAGTACGCGGAGTACGAGGACCGGCAGCAGGTGCTGGAGCGGGACGACAGCGCGTTCCCCTCGGGAGCGGCCGACGACTCCGACAAGTACTTCTCACCGGACGACATCAGGAAGGACGTGGATAAAGTCGACATCTACCTACAGGTAAAATATGAACTTTCTGTACTGTGCCCATGAGGAGTATAAAGTACAGTTCTGTTTCACTGATCTGTATGTCTTTAAACTACTTGAACACATTATCCATAGCCATGTCCTGAACCACTTAGAAAGTCACGTTGTATTTATGGACTACCATCGTGGATTCAGAGCGACCGAAGGGTGGTTATACAGGCCGTACAGATACAGATGATGAGTAATGATGAATAATCTATAATTCAACTAAAGTGTGGCGCCTGGGACTACATGAGAGCCCATTAGGTGTACAAAGTACAGTCCTGTTTCACTGGATTCAGAGCGACCGAAGGGTGGATATACCGGCTATACAGATACTTATTTAGACTTAGAAGCTCCCGCGTCGTGCGACGCATGAGGCAGTCAGAAGATTCCAGCTTGCTCTGTCTGATGCAGATGATGAATATTGATGGATATTCTATAATTCAACTACAGTGTGGAGCCTGGGACTACCTGAGAGCACATGAGGAGTGCAAACTGTACAGTTCTGTCTCACTGGATACAGATACATATGATGAATAATGATGAATATTCTATCATTAAACTTCAGTGTGGCGCCTGGGACTACCTGCGAGCTCATGAGGAGTACAAGGAGATCCTGAAGCGAGTGGAGCAGCCTGCTGCCGGGGACGGAGACCTCCTCACCAGCGGCAAGCGGAAGATGCCGGGACAGGACATCGAGTTCAACTACCTGGCCGAACGGCTGCAGGACAGGATCACCTACACACACCAGGAAGGTCAGAATCCCTTTGAGAAACTTTGTTTGTTTGGTTTGTAAAACCTGTTGCTTACTTGCTTAATGCTGTCCATCGATGGACACAAAACATATAAACTGCCTTATAACATGAAGCACCGGTTTTGTACATTAATTGCAAGCTGCGTTAAACCAGACTGATAGGTTTGATCCACTTTAAATACACTGGGGCGAATCCCATGTAGAAGTCTTATCGACAAGTGTAGAGGTGCTCGAGATGTGTCTCTTCTCAAACCCAGTTCAATCCAAAGTATTGTAAGCCCTACCAGAATCACGAAAATCGGTGTGTTCGTTTCTTTTTTAAATACTTGACATGTCTAAGTGTCCTGTTATCGGTGCAGATTATGATTTATATACTAGTTGATTTTGTGTGATGGGATCTTTCTTCTTTATTTCCACAGTGAAACCACCACCGCCACCTCCAGAAACAGACGATTTGTACGTCGCCGGCCCAAGCCCAGAAGGTACAAGTTGTTCACATCATTGATCCTCGTGATCGTACAAATGAATTCAAAAATTACACTTGACTTGTGAAAGTTTTTTTTCAGTACTACAGCAAACATTACAGCTTTCTAGTACAACATGTCTGTAAATCACAAGCCTTTACCATAACTTTTACCATTCTCCATGTCATTTTCTCCAACGCTATGGTAACTACGATCATATCAAGGTCTTTTCTTCATGTTCAAGGCACGGAAATGACATAGACATTGATTGGCACAAGTGAAATTCATGGATAACAAAGGTTTGGTACACAACCAAGTGTTTATACCCAGCCGACGTTTCGGTGACCGTCTGTCATCTTCCTCGGGGCAATACTGACCGCGACTCTACTTCTCACTGCAGCTAGGTGTCGCTGCTGCAATGAAAAGGATGCGGTCCCAAACGTGACTGGGTCTATCACGGTTCATGACAAGTGAATTTTCCTATCAATACAGCAGCCTTCTTAATCAATTCTGCTGTCCTCTCTGTCTATCTCCTTGGCCCCGTCCCAGTCTATTACAGAGTGTCGCCGAAACGTCTGCTGGGTTGTGTACAAATAACTTGTAATCCAGTGATAAGCCAACCAGATTAAACTATATTCACGGACAAGTGGAATACATGTATACGAACAGTTTCATTCATGATCAATTAGTCACATCATCTTACATTTCACCGACCTCACAGCCGAAGCACCCAGCATAGAACCAACTGCATCGCCTGACGGTAAGTGCCCGAAACACATTCACTCGGGGATACTTTTTTTGTAGTTTTGGGTCGCTTGTCTCTTTTTAAAGGAGGAGAGAGCATAACGGGCATTAACAGGAGCACGATGGTGTACGGTAATGCACGTGTGGCATATTCACAACCTTCTTGTCTGTAACAACGTTGTGGATACCATAGGTGGTGACTTTGGTATGAATTAAGCAGTTGTGATATTCTTCAATGTGGTGACTTTCACTACGGATAACAGACGCATAATATGAGAAGTTAGAATATTCTGTCTCATCGATTTAGTTAAGCTGGTATTGGCAATAATCAACCAAACTAGTGCTATTGGAGGGACCCAGTAAACCTATGAATGGAAGTCTGATACTATTTTTCCTTTCTTTCAGAAATCCTGGCGGCTTATGTTGCCAATGCTGGAAAGCCTCACCTACAAGGGTCGCTGTTTGACGGTGCGCCCGAGCTAGGTCTGTATTCTAAGGAAATAGATTTGTGCTCGAGTGATAACATATATCATTACTGGACCAAGTTCTATTTAGTGTAGCTACTGGCGTATAAAAAGAAACAGTCAAATTACTTAATTTAAGAGAGACCTTATTTGCGGCGTTTTATACCCTCGACAGGTGTGTCTCCTTGTTGTTTATGCTCACGAATAAGTCTTTTAAACAGTTATGTTCCATGGGTTAAGGAATATGGTACATCACTGAACAAGGTAGATCTGCTATCATCCAAGCAGAGTTAGGATGTGGGATCTATTTAACCGTTGGCACATAACCTTATATATACGTCGATGAAGGTAGTAAGATAGGCAAGATAACAGTTACTCAGGCAACTGTATAATTTTGTAAACGGCCAGACGTTTTAGACAGCATCCACTGTCTTTCGTCAGTGACTGAACTTGAAGTCCCGTGATATAGTTAGCGTGTACGGGATGTGTTCGTCTACCCTGTTGTACTGTGCATACATAAATCATGTTCGTACGCTCATCATGAACAGCGGAGGAGGCGACCGAGGAAGCCACAGGGATCACGGTTCAAGATCATGACCTTCGCAGGATGTCATCGGTCAAGGCCCGGCAACGCTGGCGGGGTCTCCGCCCGAGCCTCTTCGACGAAGGACCTGTCGAAGACGAAGATGAGGACGAGTACAACGGGGGAGCTGGTAAAGTCTTTGTCTCTGGAATAGTGTTGTACACTAACCCTTCACCCCCTACCCCCATCTTGTGACTAATCAACGTCCACTTTGACACAGTGGACAACCTCTACATTTGCCCCCTTTTCCTTTCAAAATGAACCAGCAAAGGACCCGGACATGTTTGGGAATGGTCTTCTGTACTGTGTTCTGGTCATCTAACTCTCTTTACCAAGGGATCTGGTATTGCCTTTGTCCAAGGAAGAGTGTTGTACACTAATACGTCACCCCTTCCCCCTCTGTCCCGTCTTGTGACTTGTGACTAACCTACGTGCAGGGAAAAAGTCTTATATAACCTCTACGTCTGTGCCTTTCATCCCCTCAAAATGACCCAGCAATGGAGCCAGTTAACGTTACCTCTTTGGAAAATGGTCTTCTGTCTAACTCTGTGTTTTGGTCTACTAACTCTTGTGCCCGAAGCGTCTGTGTATCAGTGATTTGTCTACTTTGTTTTCCAATAATCCCCCCCCCCCCCACATTTCCCGATCCATCCCGTCTTCATCATAATCCACATGGCAACCAGGGACAATGAAGAAAAGAGATGATACATGTACAAATTAAGCTGTCTGTGGCGACTAATCCAGAATTTGATGTGTGTGCAAGTCTTGTGTTGTATTGACACCCCCCTCCTTCACTGAAGTCAGTGGGGTGCTGTACGGCTATGGTAAAGTCGGAACAGATGTGTTCGTTGTCTTGTTGGTGTACTAATGGTGTTGTGGTGGTCAACACATGTGACTATCGTGCCCAAGGAAAGGTCTTCTTCCTTCTTTTGTGGCTGCCCCCTACTCATAAAAATGTTCTTCAAAGATTTAATTCTTTCTTGGACATTTTTACCATTCATCGTCTGATTTTCTCTCATAACATCCTGTCTGTAATGGCTTGGTCATGGTTTGTTCCAAAACTAGAAACAATGCGTGTATTGTCCATGGGATTTTGCTGTGCAGTGTCATTGAGTGTGTGACAGAAGGTGTTTTCTGTGTTGCAGCAACGGTGGCAGTCCATGAGTGGTTAGCACGGAGGTCTACTGCTGGATCTCTTAGCTTCAAAGGTCAAGTGTTGGGATATTTCCCTCTACCGTCTCGGGAGCTCCACAGTCTAACCTTTACTTTATTATGCAGTACCTAGACTAATCCACACCATGGTCAGGGATTGTTCTGGATATCTGATTCTGTATTTGTTGCATAGTCTGTTGACATATAATCCTGATCAGAACTCATCTACCATTAGCACCATTCATCATAAGCAGTATCATAACCACACTTTATCATCATATGGTTGCACCATTTACCAATTTATCATCATTAGTGAGCACCATCTAACATCAAGTTGCATAAATATATAAAGAGAAAATCCAGAATTCTACCTTCAATAGCTGGATGGTCACTTCTTTCAGCCCCAGCCACACGGCACGGAAATCGATCGGCCGACGGGTCTGCCAGCTCTGAATGATGTTTTTTGTTCGAGAATCTTAAGGATTCGCCGATGTTTGTAGGTCATCTAGCCCTGTCAACTGAAATGTGATAGGTTAGATTTTCAAGAGAAAAAATGTGTAACACTCTGGCGAAGAACAACAACGGTTGACTGCGTGACCTGGGGCCGGGGTTTAGGGACAGGTGCACTGCAAAGTGAAAAAGGAAATAATCTAGTATCCAATATCAGTATGTTTGACGAGACGTGTTCTGATTTTATCGTACGTCTTTTACAGGCACCACGGCATCTCGGGGGAACAACCGGTCTCGTCGGCAGTCGTACATGTACAAGCCACCAAAAAAGGACGTGACCATGGGGCCTGAGCCTGAAAAATATATTACCCCAGGTACGTTCTAACTATACTAACAATTTACACGGAAAATACAATAAAATCTATGCAAGGAGTTAAGCATGTGATGATGGAGAAGGTGATGTGTTTGATGGATTGGATGTAGATAATTATCAAATGAGCTGCAGGCTTCGGCTATTGCCTCTTTGCTTCAAGTTTGCCTTCTATGCCAATAACGCTTCTTGCCTGCCTTCCGCTGCCGGCTACATCCTATTGCACATGGTGTATAGAAGAAGAAGAAAACATGGTCGAGGGAAAGGGACCGTCATTTCGAAGCGCCAGGGAGGCGCAAGTCTCGTTTAAGAAATCGAAACGTGGCGGCACAGTTTCATCGCGGCGCTCTGGAGGATCGGTGAAATATCTGCCACCGAAGGACCAAGTCTCAGTAGGGCCTGATCCAGAACAACACATGTATGGTATGTCCGATATGAATATGTGACAATACTTTACGTTTTGTACCGACAAGAACCGATTAGTACGGCCCTGTGCAAGGTGACAGACGGTCCGTAGTTATCGACTGTTGTTGAAAATATCTAGGTTGTGAATAGATAACCGTATTGTCCCGTCAGTAGGCTGGGTAGTAGTGGACAACCGTACACACTCATGCCACATCTTCAGAACGTACTAACCTTATTGTCCGGTCATTTACCAACCTGATTAAATTAGTCACGGAGGTATGTCCACAGTACGAATTGTTTCTCAGAAAAATTACAATTCTGCAATCCACCACACTGCCATTTTTTTTACTAAATTGGATTCTAAACTATTCTCAATTCTCATAAGCGCTGCTTGAAAGTAGTCCTGATCTTAGTAATTTGAGACCAATTTGACGTCTGTGTCGATGTTACATTACACATGACCTACGATTAGATCATCAACAAAAAACGTGGACGATTACGAGTATCATCGGACAAGACAAAATGAAATTCTATGGGGCACTATAGGTATACAGATACACACATCTATATGTAAACCTTCCTTTTTTAGCTTTTAGCTTATACTGCTTTGCATTTTGCTCGTCCTGCCAATAACGCTTCTTGCTTGCTTGCTTTCTTCTGATTGTTGCTGTCGCAGAAAGCGATTTCGATGACGATGACGAAGAAGACGACAAACCAATCAGAAGGATGAGTACCAAGACGAGACAAGGTTTGTCTTATGCAAAACAGCTTATTCATTCATTTCTTTCGGCCATGGCTTTGCACTTGCTGAGCATACTTTAGCTTACTTACGTAAATGTTGGGTGTTTGTTTGCTTGTGTGTGTCCTTAACAGGTTAAAACCATGAGGTACTTCTATATCTAGATTTGTTTGGTTTACTCACGTCTTAGATAACGTTAACTTCTATTTCACACACATGTTGGAACACCTTTCTTGAAGAACGATGGACTAACATGCAACCATGACATTAGTTCTTAGGAACCTAACATCGCTACATACAGAAGGAACCTCACCATCACATCTTTTGCCGGAATATTTCACACCAAAGGCGGTTCAACGTACTAACACCGTTTTGTAAACATTAACACCTACCAATTTGCCATTAGGCGAACTATAGCGCGTACCTAAAGGACAAAGCTTGAACTGTTTTGTTGTGACACAGCCGTTGCTGCCGTTGCCACCGCCATGCCGCCCAGGCCGGGACTACAGAAGCGAAGGTCGACTGCATTCTTTTCAGACAGTGGTTCGGAAGGTTTGTTCTGAGCAACATCTAGGTGTCTCCACATATCGAATCCTATGTCTGTCATCTGAGGGAGAACCTTCTTTAACCATTTGATTTCTAGACACCTTTCTCTTCACAGATAACTTCATTCTTCCACGTGTTGTCCTTAATGTCTTGGTCTGTGTCACCATTGAAAAATGTCTATGTCGATTCATTCCTTTGTGGCTAGTGTATATGTTTATTTTTCATGTTTGCAATATGGACGTTATCAATGATGAATATTCCTGGTTACTAACAAACTTCACCCACACTTTACGTTTAAGGCACAAGTAACTAATAGTTTGGTAAAAGAAGAGAATTTGTATTTGTTCAATGTTCGCTGGTATACTGAGTATGTATTGACCTTGAACTTTTTTTGTTGTAACCTGTACTTAGCCCATGTGTGGCAATATATTGTTTGGAAATTAGTAATAAAGATCTTCATTCAATAATTTGGTAGGAAAGGAGTGAATCACCTCAGCTTGTATTTAGTCACGTGTGTATCGTTTCTAAACTCTGACGTCATCACTTCTCCTTACAGAGCCCCCAAGTGATGACGTCGTGGTTCAGAACACTCTCCCCGGTTCCTTCAAGCTGTCAGGGGAGTTCACTGATGATCTAGCTGACCCAACGTCGATCGAATTTATGGAGCTAGCCAGTGCAACCAAGGGCATGGTAAGGCTTTATATCATGTATCATAACTACAAAGGGACTATACATAAACGCATGGTATTTCTAGTAGAGGGATTCGATTGGTTGGTTGACTGTTTCGATTGGAGTCGATTGGAGTCGATTGGTTAGTCTATGACATCTACCTTGATCATGTTATGGGTCATAATCTTCCAAACGTTTTCAATGTCTCAATGAAATGTTTGCCCTACGGAATATAGCATACACGCTGTGCTACATAGTCTTCTGTAGGGAATGGATGCTGTATAAGTTGCCATACATTGCATCACGTACAAATATTGGGAGTTTAACTAGGAGTCATATGTTGAGAGTAACTTGACTGCTTTCGTTATCTTCGCAGCTTGAAAAAAACCTTGCCAAGGAGCTGGGCGATTCATTCTACGCCGTACAAATCACTGGATTCAAGTGAGTCTGTTTTGCTGGCATGCTGTAAAACTTATTCTGTTGCTGTGTATGTCATTATCTACTAAGACATACTAGTACACTAGTCATTGTAAGATGTTGTCAGACTAGTATCACATTCTTATATCAATCTAATAGTACGTCTGCTTTATCACCATGAACTGTACTTAGCTTGTAAGAGGACACAAGTACAACAAAGGTCTTTCATCAGTTCAGTCAGCTTGATTACAATACCATTCATCCACAGAAAGGGTAGTGTCGTGGCCGAGTTTGTGATCATCATGACGGACGACGCAGATAAAAAGACGCAGAAAGATGTGACGAAGGTCATCAAGCAGGTCGCTAAAAACCCAGTCGCGGGAAGGACTATCCAAGCGGACTCGGTGGACATTGAAGGTAGATTGTTACCTATTCTTTCTGCGCAATGATCGGCTCATCCACATGAAGCTATGGGGAAGTGCCTGAAGTCGCGTGGCGATCCACCAATCTTATTGGTTTTGCAATCAGTATAGACGAGTGGGCGGGGGTGAGCGGGTGTTCTCTGGCTTCTCCCCCTTCACCTGTCCACCCTAAATCCTCAATCCTACAATGGATCCTACCGCTTGACCAGGCTACAAGTCCGTTCTCTGCACTGTCCTGTAATCAGGCTGCCCTTTCCTTGAGCCAATCATCGCGAAGGAAAGTTACTGTCGTCACTCTACGTCTTGTTGTTTCTTTTTATGAAGAAAGGACATCTTATTTTGAGAGCAAACTTTACTGTGAGATTGTCTGAATCTTTTCACAACTGCCTGATCCGCGACTTTCTGTTGAAGGCAATAAAACGAAATATAGTATCACAAGTTCTATTGTTTGTAGTCCGTAGCAGTTTTATAGAATGATAATCATACCATACTAACAAGAAATCAAAATAGACACCTATGATACAATTTAGTTCTACAGACATACGTCTAATTCAATAAAATGTTAAAATTGCTATTTGTCTCCCTTTAGCACCCAGATCACTCAGTCGTCGACAGTCGGTAGCCCCCGGGACCGAGGAAGGTATGATTTATACAGAAGTTAATAATCAGTATTCTTTTTAGGAATTTGTGTGCGACAGACATCATGATAGATAGGGTATTTACAGAACCTTTCACCAGAGAATAAAAATCAAAACTGAAAAGCAAAGTAATCAATGTCACCAAGCGTTACTGACAATCTGCGAAGCAATGATAAACTGCATGACGTGCAGCGTCCACTTATTACCTTTGCCGATAAGGTTATGTTTTGCACAGCGTATATGTGTATGTCTGTCTGCCTGTGAATACGATAACTCGAGAATGCCTGAATGGATTGTCTTCATATTTGGTAGGTGGGTAGGTCTTTGTGAGACCTCGAAATGATTAGATCTAATTTCGCTTGTTGTCACAATGATGGACTGACAATATTCACTCCTGACCTGACCCGACCTTTATCATTAATACTCTATTCCTTTTTACCTCCAGACGAAGGCAAGAAGAAGAGCAAATGGTCCGCCAAACTGAGCAAGAGTGAGTTACAAAGATTTATGTTTTTTTGGTGTCGTTGGTGTCATGAACTTTAATATTGCGTGATGTTGTCTATGACACTGTATACAGAAATCGTAGCAATGTTTTAAAAATCCGATGGTCAATGTTGCCTATCATGTCATAAAATGCGAGTTTGATTACTAGCGAAAATCATCGGAAATAGCAGAATTAGAAATCTGCCGCGTGCTGAAATATGTGACCTGTTACTTCTATGTGTTAAGCTGTAAGCTTAGCTGCCTTTAATATCATCCGTAAAAGGCATTGTCAATTGAATGCAATATGTATAACAATTATGCTTCTTTACACAAACCATGAAAAAAGTGCAAAAAAAGCCCATTAAGATCAAAGCAGTTCCAGCGGAGGAGGTTGAAAGCCCACCACAGCCACAGGAAGATGTAGCTCCAATTGTAGAACAAGAACCTCAAGAACCCAAGCGAAATCTAACGCTATGGAGGTCTCTTCGTATGAGGCCGAAACCGCAGCAACAAGCAGAACCTGACTCAGGCGAGTCCACGGATGACTCCTTGTCGGAAACTGAGTTTCCTGACCAGGAAAGCGTGGTGAGAGAAGAGTTTCCTGACGCAAAGGAAGTGGATCTCTCAATGCCCATACTACTGAACATGCCAGAAGACAAGAGGTCTAGATCTCCTCTTGGAGGCACACCGAAGCATTCTCCCATTCCTGTGAAAAGAGTGACGTCAATAGCTAGCGATCTGCCCCTACCGGAGGCAGTACACTTGAAGCGTTACGACTCCAGTTCCGTCATGAACGCCCTACAGTACGGAGAAGAGCATGTAGAACCGATCAGGCTGAACGCTAAGAAACAGAAACCACCCAAAATCAAACTTATTGAAAAGAGAAAGTCACCCGACGTTTCCTCAAAAAAGAGCAAGGAGAGCAAAAAGAAACCCAAATCAGAAGCTAAGGTCAAATCCACCGAACCTACCCCCATACCCCCCGCGGAACAGATGAAAGGCGACTACATTGAATTCAGAAGGAAAGACCCTGTGACCAAGCAAGCACAGGCTGATGATGTCCAGAAGCCAACCCTACAGGAGTGTAGGGATGATCCAACTGTCTTCAACATGCCTATAGTTCCTGCAGATCGACCTAGAAGCAGAATCAGCATGGTGGAACTAGCGAATGTTCTGGCAAAGAAACAGCAACTGAAAAAGGAAGAGGATAAAGAACCTGAGGAGCAGATCACAGAAGAGGCTACTTCCTTCAACCTGCCGATAGTTCCTGCAGCTCATCCCACAGAAGAAGAAGATGACGTCGTAACGACAGAAATAATGAAACAACAACAAGAAGAGGACAGAAGCAAGCCGTGGAGGAAACCTTTGGCATTGAAACCCAACTTCGGAGACGTGGCTCACAACGCCATGATCGGTGTGTTCATTAGAATGAGACAGGAACATGGTGAAAAGGGGCGGACAGAAATAGAAGCTGCAGCTTTCCTGACTGTACCGCGACAGCATGGTTGCTTTCTGCTTAAGCTAAGCTGGTCAAACGTCAGCCCTTTGTGGATGCTGTCTCCTTACTTTAGCATGCCAATGCATAAAATGCTTTGATTTTTGACACCAGCATATGTTATTTGTGCTTAGCCTATTTTCTACGAATGCGCTTTGCCTGTGCAAAAGGGGACAGTAGCATACAGCACTATGGCATGTGCCAATCATGGTACAGAGACTCCTATACGTATCTAAGGACATGTTTTATTGAAATGGGTCCTGCAACGCAACGTTTTGAATGACCTATTGGTTATAGCGTAGACAACAATCATAGATTTAGGAGTCTGCGTGACAAACCCCGTCCAATACAATAAGAAAACGCAAGCTGTTGCAATCACCATGAAATGGAACAGTTGATTTGGGATAGCTCTAGGTCTAATGACTGCTACGTTTATTGCAAGCACTTCCGGTCGCCAGGGGCCGTTTGGTACCCGCGGAAAATGCACAACTCGCATGGCGGAGAAGTGACACACGCATATTTCTTCGAATATAGGTTGTTTCTTAAATCTTATATATCTATAAGTAATGTACAACAAGCATGGCATAGTGAGTTGCATATGCAATTGTCCCTCTATATATTGGTGCAGGATTAACCCAAATCAAAATCTTGTTCTAAACCAGAATTGTTTGCTCTACAGAGTTTGGTGGCAGTAAGAAGAAGAAGGATTCAGCTAAGAAATCAGCGATGGAAGAGACAGAGAGAAAACCGTCGATGAAGTCGTCAATGAAAAGATCGTCGTTGAAGAAAAAATGTAAGCATCGCACTGGCCTATATATAAATGGGCTAGTGAGTAAAAGCGTTAACGCCTACATTGACCGAGTGCCTCCCAATGTTAATATGGATAATTAAATGAAGACTTACATACATAACTTAGTATGTCGAGATATCCATTTAATGAAAGATGTTGCGCACTGATTTACATACTCATTGTACTTGTCTCAGAGCCTGGTCTGAACCAAAAAGCCCCCCCCCCCACACACGCACGCACACACACAAACACACACACACACACACGCACACACACACACACACACACACACACACACATACACACACACATGTGGATATATCTAAATATGAATGTGAGATAGCCTGGTGTATTTGGTTTTCACTAGCACACGGACAGGCACAAGTATTGCGACTTTGATGCTAGTATTCAAGCTCTTGTGTTTATTTTTGTTTCATTGTTTTTCAGCTCTAGCTCAAGACGAACAGTCAGACGGTAAACTACAATAACCCTTATAATGTCTGAATATCCGGGGACTTAAGGTTTTATTCCGGGGAAAACAATTGTTATAACTATCATAATTTGTCAAATCTTTTACACAGAATGTTCCGCAAGACAAGCTCTCTCAATCAAACATTATTCCATTTCGCCACTCATTATATAGTATATAAAAAGTTTACTCTAAATATGATGAAAAGAAAAGCACATAATTGGAACATTATTAAGGTACATATTTTATATATCAGATCACAGGCTGTATATTGGAAATCTGTTGAATCTGTAATGTTTTCGTATCCTTATTGACTCATGTTTTCTTAAGAAGCTCAGTATGTGTAATATATTACCAATGGGCCATCTGAATATCAATTGTTACTGTTTTGATATAATTTTTACCCAAGCTGTAAATCATTCCCACGCCGTTCAGGAATTGGCTGCACAGAATTTTAGAGCTAAACACACCATTATTGATATTATTCAATATATCTTTCTTGCCAGCTCAAAGTGTAGCCCTGGACCTTGGCGATTCTGCGTCTGTGCAACGGTACGAGTTAGCTCCGTACGACTCCGCCATGGACACCATGCAGCACGACCGGGACCAGGGCCTGTTCCCAGTCAGGGGGAACTTCGACTCCCGTCCGCACGACGGGCTAGCCGAAGTCTACGTGGACGGAGACTGGGAGGACCACACCCAGCCGCCCATGGAAGCGGCTCCACCTGCCGACATGCAGAAGAGCAGCATGCCGCGCAGAGTGTACGCAGCTTCGGACGTGTCCAGTATGATAGCCACCTGGTCTTTCGATCCTGAATGGGGCAGCATAGGTGAGTTTTGTAAATAACTAAATTTCGGGAAACTCGTTAAAGCGCGTATCAACAAGCTTTTAATCAGTCCCCTGATCTCTCTCAAGCTGAAAGCCCAGAGCCGATTCACTTTATTTGATATGGCCACCAGATAACTCTATCGCTTGCTTTACAGATCTTCCCCCGTCAGAGATTGGCGAAGAAATCACGCCCACTAGACCTACGGAGATAGAAAGCTCTATGGTCGTTACACGAGGTGAGTAGATACATTTCATTACCACTCTTACTGCTCTTGATCCTCTCAATATAATTACTTTATTGTAACCTGGTAAAAGATGTATTTGGGGCAAAATATACTGCTGCAATAGTTCTTTAGCAAACAGCTAGTTGAAAAAGATTGAATCATTACAATCTGTCAATGACTTTAACACTTTTTGAAGTACATTTTCCCCTCTAGATGTGGGAAAAACTAGGGGTACATGAGTTTCAGTACAATTGGTCAAATGATACGCATCTTATGAGTTATAAAAAAAAGTATGAACAGTGGAAACTTTGATTAAAATCATTATTAACGAATGATTCATTTGCTCCTTCCAGAGGTAACCCCTGACAATGAAAATGAGATTTTACAGAAATGTTTCCCCCCTAGACATCGGAAAAACTTAGAGGCACGTGAGCTACAGTAGGATTGGTCAAATGATTTTATGAGTTAGACAAGAAGAGCATAGACAGTTAAAATTTCGCCTAAAATCCCTCTAACCAATGATTTATAAATGCTCTTTTCCAGCGGTAACTCCTGACGATGAAGATGAGATAAGTGACAGAGACAGCGTCAGCTCAGATAACACAGAAGATTCCCGCTTCACTGTGGTGCCATTGGAGCTGGAGCCGGAGGACAAGGAGAGGATGAGAGGTAAAAAACATCAAAGAAAAGAAACAAGAAAAACAACGAATGTTTGATACTAAAAATATCGACCGAGAGGCGTTTATTCACACAGCTGGACTATTTTATTCCCCAAGTTATGAGTGATCTGTTTAATAGATAACTTACTTTGTTGTGTATTCAAATGTTCACCGTAACTTGACAAAGAAAGAGAAAAACCGAGAAAGGTACTTAACATTTGCATATGTCATATGTATTAGGTATGTAAGTTTGCACTTGTAGTACCTTGTATGTAATCATTTTGTGAATAACGCATATGTTTTAATCGCATCACCGATTGTCTCCTATAGTGAAACTACCAGGGGAGATTATAGCTCCTGTGATGGCGAAATCGAAGAAAAAGGGCGGAGACCCAGCTGCAAATGGTGACGACAAAGGTATGACTGTAACACAAAACTATATCATGTTGTAGCTAATTTGCATGCAGTCAGACCTCAACATATCTCATGTGTTTTGTTTTATCCGTTTTATACGTTATAACATGTTTTGATGTTGTTTCCAATGATTTTCATTTATCATTTCATTAACTGATCATTATTGATTGTACACCTAGTTAATTCCTTGTATTTTACAGGTTGTGTGGTCATGTGACCCAGAAGGAATCCAGAAGAATAAAGACTGCAGAAAGAACATCGTGTTATCACGTTGATAAGTTTGAGACGATGATAAATGTCTTATCACCAGCTTTTATACCGAACCTTTGATTGTAAGTCATCTGACAAATTTTGGATATCATTTCAGTGATGCTAACTAGCTTTTATGTTGAGTTCAATCTTAGCAAAGTTGATGAGACGAAGTATCTGAAACATAGTACCGACCAAACTATGACTAATATTTCATCCACATATAGTGTTTGACTACTGCTAGCATAGAAGAATCTCATGTTCAAAGAGCTATCTCCCTCCAACTAACTTATTTCCTACAGATATCATTACTAATCCCATCCCAATATACCATGTATGTCTGTTATAAGTGTTTAGGGTATCGGTGATTGTATGTTTATTTGGTAATAGATTATACTATTCTAGATGCAAGCAATACGTCACTAGTATATAACCTGTAGGCAATGTTTCTTAACTATCATGCTATGTAGACGTTTTCGAAGTACAATAAATAAGTCACCTGGTTCTGTAGTTTTTGTGTCTTTTGCACATGTGTTGAATACTATCCAAAGCCTCCTTCACAGGCGTCTGGTGTTTCACAGGTGTTTGGACGTGGGGCGCGGATTCGCCATCCTCAACTCTCCAGGCACTAGAGAACCTTATTCCATGTTGAAAATCGCGAATCAGCGCTCCCGTAGAAGATGTAGTAGTCTGCGACGAAAGCTATTGAATACAGTCGATAGAATAGAATCGTAAAGAAGGCTAAAAAAGGAAGGAGGACACAGTTACGATCACAATGCCAAAACAATACCACTCTAAAAGGCTACATAACTACACGAGAGACCATTAAACGTATACGTAGATTGAAAGGCATAGCGTGGTGTTGGATTGTCCAGCGTATTATATATAGACAGTAACGGTATGTCGGTGACGTAGTCTTTAGCTCGCATGTCTGGTAAAACGGCCACATATAGCACACATTTCCGTTCATTCTAGCACACCGTCTGCTTGTAAAAGCCAAGATGGCCTTTTCAGACCAGAACATAACAACACGGAGATTGCAATGACGTTTGTGCCTCTACGTCAGTAACTGAAATGACATTATGACTTAAAATTTCTGACATTTGGCTACGACCTTCACTTTGTGGCCTGCCGAGTTTGGAATGCATGACCCCTCTCTCCTGAACGGCAGAAAGTCTAGTAAAATTGCGCTGAATAAGTACTAAGATCAGCCTACATTTCATCCTCATCAGACATGTGTCATCGGACATGTTTTTTGCAGACCTAGAGAGAGAGATAGCCGTATACATTCGGCTTCTTGGCGAAGGCAATTAGTGGGGTGAAATCCCCTGACATTTTGTTTCCATCATTCATGTCTAGCTAACTGCATGCACCTATGGTAAATCAATCGATCTAGTTCCTAGAATAACATAGACTTGCGATGTGTGATATAACGTTTGGCTTTGACCCCCGTTCTCTCGTTAAACTTGGCTTCCCAGGCCCTGTTATCCGATTTCAAACTCAAATCCATGAATTGACGCCAGTTCTTTAAAACCGTGCTTCCAGGCTTGTCTCACTGGATGGAGATAACGGATCAGCGTCCTAGACCTTTACTGCAGTTTCAACTGGTGGTACCTTGTACAAAGGAGGAGGAAACCTACATGTACCCAAATGGTCTCTACCTGAATATATCAATGGGTCAGCCACAACATATCAATCAATCGATCAATCAATGAATAGATATATTAGTAATCTGATTTAGGCATTGATAGTTTCTTAGCTGAGGATAAATTGTGAACAATTTGTCACAACTACAAGTCAGACATGCATGCTGCATAAAACAAAGTTTACAAAAGCATAGTTAGTAAAAAAACTTTAGCCTGTAGAGATTCTTTATTCTTTATTAAAAATTGCAACAAGACAATACAAAGTGGAGTGCCAGGCAGACAAGCTGATGTTGCGGACCACTCAACATTACAATTACATTGAATACAACAATAAAACACTAGAGGCAAGTCATCCAAATATACAATCTAAAACATGTAGTACATGTTAAATGCGCAGTTAAGAGATGTCTCAGCTGGAAGCTAGGGGGTATTAGATCTATTTGTTGTTGTAATGCCTGTAGAGATGCTAGTTTCTGTATGGAGGCCCCTCCTGTCGGAAAGCTGGCAGAAGTCGATCTGATTTAGTCAGACTAACAGAGGCATTAATCACCTTTGACACATTACCAGACGATAACAGATATATTCCAACTCCGAAAATGGGAAGGCCAGCCCTGAGAAAAACAACAGCTACCGTGTCAGTCCTCTGATACCCAAAAGCCTTGCTTGGTGACACCATACAATGAAAGTGGAAGAACAAAATATTTTCATGTCAGTTCATAATAGTGGATGTTTTTGTTCCAGAGCAGTTACTCCAGAAGTTATATTGTTCTTTTAGCAGTGGTGGTGTGTGGAAACTTTGGCAAACTCCTGCTCAGCTGACACTAGCTATAGCGTCATGGAGTCTTTTGCAGAAGTGGGGCATAGGGCATAAGTAGGCCAGATTACGTATATATGCGATGACGCATTATAGAATTCCAATATGACCTTTTCAGGCACAATAGAACAACATTACTTTGTCTTTGAAGAGCACAGTGTGTATCCCTAATTGCAGATAAGTATTGTAAATCAATCTACCGAGAGCCGGAAAACATTTTGAAATACAATGGTAAGCGGCATGAAGATGGCACTTCAATCAAGCCTTTTTGTACACAATTGCTTGAATTGAAACTTCAAACAATGACGCCAGAGCAGACGTCAGAGAGCCCCCGAATTCCAAGAACTGGAGGCAATGGTTGTTTTTCAAAGCCATTTGTTCTGTTTAAGAGCCTCCGTCAAAGTATTGTCCTTTTTAATCAGAGGGTTCGGTAGCACACGTAGTTTCTATGTATGATTTTAGTTTTAGTTTCAGATGCCAGTTTTCTTACTGTTCAGATAAAGGAGTGACTCGGTTCATGTAACGTTATCCGTTGAACAGATGTAACCGTTTTGTGTCCAAACCGGTCCCTTGAACCAGTTTCCCTAAGCAGTTAGTGACTGATAGATGGTTGTAGGAACGTAAAAATGGTGCAATACAGCTAACATTTCAGATAAACACTACAATACCTCGGATATGTTTCAATGCATTCTATGTTCCTTGCAAATCACACACTAGCCTCCATAGCAGGCTCTCTTGGCCTTTTTGTGGCTTGTAATACTCTTTTTGCCGATGACTTCTTTTTGTACTGGGTCGTTTGTGCAGTCAGCCCATAACCATTAGCCTGGGATAATCACACACATCATATACCTTCTTTGTGCTCGAAAAGGGAACAATGGTGGGTGTAACGTCAGAATTCAATTTCCATGCATTGTTACCTCTTTCGACGAACGACCACACTACGTCGGTAGAGGCAGATGTTTAACAGCCAAATTCTGACAGAAAACAAGCTCCAATTCCCAACACTAAGTGCCCCAATGCACAGATACACAACCAGGCGCGATTCTGACAAACACGTTCAATATGCATGCGTAAGTAAAAAGGAGCAGGTGGTACAAAAGCATTGTAAAGTTCAAGCGGAGAATGTCAAGATTCATGCAAGCTGAGTAACGTGTTTAGCGTAAATCAACAGCTGATCCCTAAAGTGTTTTAAGACTGCTGCCTTTGTCACAATTGCAAAGCGATTGAGATATCACGAACCGTTGAGCGAACTGTCACGGGGTCGTGTGGCGTAACGGCAGGGCGTTCGGCCCAGAACCCAGCGGTCCCGGGTTCGAATCCAATGACGCCACCGATGATGTGCCCTTGGGAAAGGCACTTTACACGACTTTCCTCAGTCAACCCAGGTGTAAAAATGGGTATATTGTTCTCTGTACGTGGCACTGTTGAAATAAGTTATGAAAAACTTGAGTGCAGTGCCACGTCGTCTTGTCTGTCCAATAGCGACGTAAAACAACCGTTGAGCGTGTTGACAATAAATCCAACCTAACCTGTTAATGACAGACACTAAACGAGCAATAAAATCGGATATAGATTGCTAAGTGTCTCTCAGTATATTTCCACAAATATCTGCTTTTAAGTAATACATACTGAGTTTGCTACTCCTAGAAATTATGGTTATTTTCAGCTTATTGTATTTGCATTACCGCAATTAGATACAGGAGGGGCACAGGCAGCGATTACCGAAGTCGTGCACTACGCATCAAACAGCACCACGCATTGCACATTAAAAAACATATACTGTACAATATTTGGGACAACAAATAATGCATCAAGTACAATATAAATATAATCTATTTTTACAATTTTTCCCCACTACATAATAAAATAGCTCACTTAACCTCAGTTTGGTTTTGTACAAACTGCTTGAAGGTCAATTCTTTGGGCAAGACACATTTTTGTGTTGGAAATTCCAGTTCAACTCTAAACCATAGTAAATTCTTTAAGGCTACATAAAGACAACGTTTAGAGCTAAACTGTAATTCATAACAGTTCAACTCCAAACCATAGTAGATTCTTTTTAACTACACAAAGATACCGTTGGATCCACGACTTCAAAAGTTTCACGCAGTAGCTTTCTGGTACTAAATGGTTAGTGCGAGCTTGCCTACGTGTCATTTGCCATGTCCTCTCACTCTCCCGCTGCTTGTTATTCCGTCCACTGTTTTTATCGCCATTACGGGATGACCAGGTGCTTTGGGAAGTCAACGATGGCGTTCCGAAGGCCACGACAAAGTCATCGTTCACTTGACTCTGACCCTAAGAGGTGATGAAGGAATGCTTTTATCTGCAAAATTCTGCAAGCGACGGCTGTAGTCTTGGAGAGAATTTTGGAAGTTTGGTACAAATGTTGAGTGGCTTTGTTGAAGTCTGTAATCATCAGACAACGTATGCTCTTCATGTAGTTTCTGTAAGACTGAACTGAACTCATGGGAGAAATGCCCGCCTGATAACAACTACTGAGTATAAAATTAACAAGCCAGGATATGAAATGATAGATAATTCCAGCAAACGAAGACCGATTTAGATTTTCGTTTTCTTCCAGGTACAATTAGATGGTGGAACCAGGCCTTCGCGTAGGCAGCCGCCCTGTCTAAATCCCCGCGACCGCCCCAATGTAACCCCACCACAGGTTGTATCAGAAATAATGAGAAGAAAATACTTGCTACGTATACGTAGTTTGAATATGAATCTCATAGTTATCAAATGGCCCTTAAATGATATTTGTTTTCTGCACAACTGATACTCAAATATGTAATAGACAGTCCTGTTGTGCTTATATAGTACAACAATGCTTGATATGCATTGATACAATGGCCAATATTTTACTTACGACAAAGGAACGCCTTTTTGCCACCTCCATGGAATGACAAACACACAGGTATTTCACAACAGGTCAACTGCCGCAATGCTAACGACCTAGCCGACTTCGCCATCGGTAATGCTGGACCATTCCCAATACATATCAAACGTTTTGGCGAGGTCAAACTATTTGGCACCCAGTCCGGGAGACTAGTGTGTTTGCCAGTCTGGTAGTGTCCAATAGTTGTGCGAGGTTGGAGTCAGGATTTAAAAGTTGCTGTGGATCGAAGCAAAATTAGTTATCGTCTACATTCTACCATAGGGCGTTTGTCAAAGACAGAGTAATTTTGCAGCATTTCATCAAAAGACACCTGACCTATTGGTCCTTTTTCTCTGGAATGATACAGTTCAAATGTAGCTGCTGGGCCATTGTGGAACCACGTGAACTAATTTGACAGTTTTACTCATGTTGCTTTCATCAGTTCTGTTAGAATGTAATATCTTGCCAGGATAATTTCACAACATTCAAAAGATCAATACAAAAGGAAAGCGTATGATAGTCTGATTGATGTCAATGATTTACACCGTGAAAGACTTATGCTCAAAGTTACCCGTTGCTACTCTTTTCCCAATGGTCATTGCGTCTGAGGAGCTCTTGATAGTCCGCATTCTGCTAGGCTTTAACATACTTAATCTTTGATATAAGGACCTGATTAAGATGCAAACACATGCCTGGTTACCAATCAGTGACAGGCTCATGGCCATGCATACACTTCTAACCTCTATCTGTTACTTACAGCACAGGATGTAATCAATACACGGTACCCTTAGGAATAGGAACTTTTTGAAAAGTTGTATAGACCTTTATTCATAGCGAACAATCCTGTAACAGATGAAGCCTAAAATGAAGACGACGTTAATCGACTTAATCCTCTTAATATCGACTACACCAGCAATGCGTGGTGGGGGAAAGACGTAGTCGATAACATCAGAATGAAAGATTATTTTTCGTATCATAGAGGAAAAACAGAGCCTTTGTCACTTAGCAAGAGGTAATGTTTCGTATAATATTATTGAAAAAAGACGGTATCCATTATGGCTTTTTTATATTCAGACATTGTAATTTTTTTGGGTGACCCTGATTCGCATTTCAATGGACCATGGCGCAAGCTTACACTGTGTTTTAAACTCCATCGGCAAGTTTTCATATATTCTTTCGTATTCTTGTATTCTGTGAGGTAAACACAAGCCTATTTGAGAGGGTCAGAAGATCTGTAGATGTCTGAAACGCTTGAGCTACGACTATGTTTCGAAATGTTGCGATGGAGTTTCACTGACGATAAGAGTGTTTGGGTGCTGGATTACTGTGCTTAACCTTTGCCTTACATTCAGCCAGCATAGCTTGAACTAATGTGACTGTGGTGCGGAAAACTTGATGTCGGTAGTTTAAGGTAGTCAAAACCACATTCCGTCTACGTCAGCAAGCCTCGTGCAATTTTCCCCGTCCAGTTTCCTGTTCCTACTGTATTGCGCACCGTTTCTGTTATCGCATTATCCATGGTGTAATGTAATGGTGTATACTTAGTTCCATCATTCGCTTAAATCGTTTTCTTGTACAGTATAGTAGTATATCAGATTCAGATTCAGCTTTATGACTCTTTTCAATGACCTTTGTAAAATAGATATACACATGAAGTGCGCCTTCAGTTACATTGCATAAAAACTACTAATTCCTAAACATCGATTACACTAAACTATAAAAAAAACACATGATGACATTTGGTTTTAAAAGCTCTACACTGATTAGCTTAATCATAGCCATGGTAGAGAGACGTTGATGCCTAAAATATAACTTTTGATGTAATATTTCTGCAATCAAAGTTTGTATATTTCATTTTGCATCTTTATCTTTGTCTCAATTAAGTAAAATATGTCCACATCATTGCTTGCTTGCTTAGCAGCCAGTCGACTGCTAAGCAAGCAAGCAATCTAATATCGCATCTTCAAATTTGTCTCAACTAAAAACAATACATCCACAACATTGCTTGCTTGCTTGCCTGCTTGATTGATTGATTGCTTAGCAGCCAGTTTACTGCTAAGCAAGCAAGCAATCAACCAAGCAGTCCCGCTTTTCATCTTTAACTTTGTCTCAACTAGACTAAATAAAATGTATCCACATAATTTCTTGCTTGCTTAGCAGCCAGTCGACTGCTAAGTAAGCAAGCAATACAATTTCGCATCCTTAACTTTGTCTCTGAATAAACTGCAGCTATAGGATTGCTGGCTTGCTTGCTTAGCAGCCAGGTCGATTATTAAGCGAGCAAGCATTCCTATGTGCGCAACTGCTAGTAATCCCTGCAACAGGGGCTCTGAAAAGCCACATTTCTGCTTTTCCCCAAAAGTATGACTACCGCCATTGGTAGTCTGTTTCAGAGATAATGCCTGTACTTGGTATTCACCATGACGAACACCTCTTCTATGTGTACCACGTACCAATCATAACCATAATGACCCTCTTTTGTTGACCTTGGTTCAGTCTAAGCCTATCTTGATTAAATCTGACAGAAAAACAAGATACGTTTTGGTTTCGCTTTTACAGTTGATAAGGAACAAATGGGCGGGCTTAATCGGATTGTGGGTTGCCTCGAGTTGAATCTAAAGAACGACAGTAAATTGGAAAAAAACATGCATGCAGTGTCAAAGTTTGAGCGGCCATTTAACCTCCAACATGATGTGAAATACATACACACCTTGGCCATAATCCTCCGAATGTTAAATTTAGGATCACGAAATTATCTTATGTCAATAACATGATATCATCATTCTGGTTTGTTTGGAAAGGCAGCTGGAATCACATAGTGGGCGGCAATTCTACTACGCGTCCAAATTTGGTAAGAAGATAATCACCAGAACAAAGTAAGATAATCACCAGAACAAATTATGATCTGAAAGATCTTATGACCTGAAACCACGTAATAAAGTGGAACTGTCAATGCAGAACGGTACCAGAAGTTCCATGGCCGTAAAAAGGGGAACACAGAAAATGACACAGAAAACCACACAATACTCGTTATCAACGCATGAACATGAAGTCATACATACATGTATAGTTTAAGCAGAATGTCGTCTGTTCAATCACTTTTGCCCCATTTCTCAAATACCCAGTTTGTACTTGTTGTAAAGTACGCACATCAACTGAACCCCTCCCCGAGGCGGTGCATTAAAGAAGCGTTCGCAAATTGGTCTAACATTCTGCCCAGTGCTTCTATCAACTTACAAACACCTGCCTCCCCCAACAGCGACTGAGCATGACATTTTCAAAGAAAAAAGTTCAGCGCATCTGGTATTTACAAAGGC
This sequence comes from Branchiostoma lanceolatum, assembly GCF_035083965.1. Lineage (NCBI taxonomy): Eukaryota > Metazoa > Chordata > Leptocardii > Amphioxiformes > Branchiostomatidae > Branchiostoma > Branchiostoma lanceolatum. The sequence continues at coordinate 3,534,179 of NC_089736.1, forward strand.
GTACTCCGTTACATCACGTGGCACGAAATGCAAATAATTTATGCGCTTGCTCAAGTAAACGACGCCTACTCGTGACCAGAGGGCTACATATACATCAAAGGGTACACGACACCTTCCTACAACATAATCGCACCTTCAATCGTGCACGTAGTTCGACGAGAACACGACGAGCCTATCCATCACCTCGCAGTTACTTTCACAGTTCTCCGGCCACAAACAACCATGGTAGCAACGCGGGTGGTTCTGATGATGGGGCTGATGGCAGCCGTTCTGATGTCTGTTGCCTTAGCCTTCACCCCAGCGAGACTGGTAAGATAGTATCCTCTCTTCCTATTGTAGTCATAACAACCTCATTTGAAATTGATTTTTTGTATGATGAAACGCTCATTTGGGCAAATGCACGCTGTTTTGTAACCGTACTTTCTTTTCAACAATTTGTTGCAAATAATTTCCAATGATATTGAATGTGTACACTTTTAACGTCATCTCTGTCTCTCATACTAATGATCTCTAAAATGAGTTTTCCAGATTTTCATGCGAAACAGTTTCTGGATATTCCATTTGACATATGAAAGAAAAAGCACGATTACATGTTCGTTTTTCATGTCCGTTTAACACTGGCCTAAATGTTATCCGTGCATGCCTGTCCATGTCCTCGGCTAGTTTAACGTAGCAAGGGCATATGACGAAAAATCACCGGTCTGGGTGACATTTACATATTTGCCTCATCAAATATCCCAAGCGATTTATTGAATAAGGATGTCTCTGTGGGTCAGGTAGTTAGGATAACGACATAAGCCCTGTTTGTTAGAAGCCTTATATAGAGGGCCTTAGTCTTGTCTGGAGGCCTAAACTCAAAAGTCCCAGGGATTGCCTGGTTTAGTCGTCTCAATGCTTCTCACTGCAGAATGAAAAGTTAAACCGCACAAGTGGGGAATGAAATATTTCCTAAAGACGACCACTTACCGAAAAGCTCATAATTTCCCTCAATTCTACAAGTTCGTGTTTTCCATGTTTTCTGGTAGTTGAATACAGCAAGAACACAAGGCGACCCATAAAAAGAATAGAAAAATTAACGGACTGGAATGACTTATTCATTTGAAGATTTAAGAAAAGGGTTTTGAATGTGCAATCCTTTGCCTTATCAAACAGTCCCAGAGTCTTATTGAACAAGGGTATCTTTTCGGGTCAGGTAGGTAGTTAGAGAAACGGCCCAAGCCCTGTTTGTTAGAAGCCCTGTCTGCAGGTCTAAGTTCAAATGTCTCTGGGTATCACCTGATTTAGTCGTCTCAATGCCTTTCACTGCAGGATCGAAAGTTAAACCGCACAAGTGGGGAATAAAATATTTCCTAAAGACGGCCACTCACCGAAAAGCTCAAAATCACCCTTAATGCTACCCGTGTGTGCCTTCCCATGTCCTCTGCTAGTAAAATACAGCAAGGACACATGCCAAAACAAAATATAAAAATCAACGATCTGGAACAACATTTTTTGTCTAAAGATTTAAAAAAAGGTTTTGAATGTGCAATCCTTTGCCTCATCAAATAGCCCTAGAGATTTATTGAACAAGGGTCTGGTAGTTAGAGCGACGACATAAGCCCTGTTTGTTAGAAGCCTTGTATAAAGGGCCTAAGTCTTGTCTGGAGGCCTAATTCAAATGTCCCGGGGAATTGTCTGGTTTGGACGTCTCAATGCTTCCCACTGTTCACTGTATAATCACAAGTTAAACAATTGTGATAGAAATACTTTCTAAACATGGAAATAACCAAAAAGCTCAAAATTAACCTAAATGTACATGTCTTTCCATGTCATCGGCTAGTTATATGGATCAAGGGCATTTGTATAACCCTTTGGCGTCAAAAAAGAAAACTTAAAGGTCTATGACGAATGTCCCAGGGGTTACTTAGTTTTGCCGTCTTAATGCTTCTCACTGCAGAATCAAAAGTTAAGCCTAAAAAAATCCTGGGTAAAATCTTTTTCTACAGACAGGCACTCGCCAAAATCTCAAAAGCGCGTCTTTTTCTGATAGATAAAACATAGGACATCTGTAGAAGGATGAAAAGGTACAGTGACATTTGATCATCAATCAATGAGACAAAAAACCTTGGTATACCATACGTCACCAAAGCAGATAGCTATATCAAAATTTTCAGCCTTATCGAAATATGTACATAGAGCCCTTGTTACTCTTCAAGCAAGGAGAAAAATTTTGACCATGTTATATCATGCCATGTAGCAAAATGCGCAATGGGTTAGAATATTCTATGTTATTTTTCAAGCGAGTAGAAGAGGTTCAAGGGTTATTATTGGCACACAAATTACATAATTTGGAGCTAGCCCTAATTCCGTGTCGTGTAAAACAAGACTTTCTAATAGAATAAAAGCAATATAATGGAAGACTTTGTTATTGTACTCTGACCAAGTTATCTTGATATATAAGATTATCCACAAATTGTGATGCGTCTTTAACCAAATTACTGATTATTAGAGAGCGTCTGGAGAACACTGATTTAATCATTGTCATTATTTTGCAACAAAGGAAATTTTACTGGTGAGATTTCAAAGCTGCAACATTTTCTTGGCTTCTTGCCAGTACAACATTAGGTTGAAAGTTAAAATCCCCCCTATTTCTCTCTGTACTTAACGTAACTTAAATAACCAGGATGATATTTCTGAGAAGAGGCTCCACCCAGTGTAAACAGGATATACTCAGCGGATATTGGTTTTCTATGTTTTGACCATGTAAATATCAGGATGTGTTAAGCAAAGACACTGGAGGGAAAGAACACGCTCAGCACAAATACAGGAAAACGACGGTGCTACCGTAAAAGACTGAAGAAGTAAAAGCAGCTAGAGTTCGGAGAACCTATGCCTTTATTAACTTGAAAAGTTCTTATTATCTGTGACAGTTTCAAACCAATGTTTTCATGTTGTCTCTGTCGAATTTCGACCTGCTCTACGTGTAAGTAGCCGATTTTGCTTTCTCGCACTCCATTGCAGATCAGAATATGGTCAAATGCAGATTCATTCCTAGCAACATGGTAATTTCATTTCATTCGCCCTCAATCGTAAATTCTAATAAAGTAGATTGCGTACGATTTGTAATTTCAGTGTCTTTGGGTCATATTCAGTTAAGTAGCATACGCGGTCAAAAGGTTTATAGCTTACATATCTCATTATCATCAAATGCCGGATACTATTCTTATCTTTCAATCCCTCCCAATTAACCCATTGATAAAGATCAAATCGAATGTTGCCGTCTAATGATAGCAGAGGGGTTATAACGGTAAAACGTAGGCGGAACTTTGCGTCAACTAATATAAGACGCACGTACGTCAACTAATGTAGAGTTTATGTTAACTAATGTATAATGAAGGGTCAACCAAATGAAAAATGCACGTCAACATGTAATATGCACGTTAACTAATGTAAAATTCAGGGTCTTCCAAGAGTCCAACTAATTGGTTTAAAGGCCTTGGCCTCAAGCATGTAGCCGACCATAAAATCTCCATACCGCGGTTGGGAGTGTGCGGAAGGTCACCTGTGGATGAGAGTTTGGTGGGAAAGGTTGGCTCCTAGTTTAAAAAGGCTCCATCGCCAGCCGAATTTTGAAAAATCAAAGTAAAATAAATCATATTCTGATGATTGGATGCGAGTAGAGGAGCGAACTGGAGCTAGAATGGAATGGATTCCAGGCTACTCCCAACCCAGTGTCAACCTAAAGATCCTAAATGTGTGACATGGGACCATTTTCGTTGAACAAACGCAGTACCATCAATGGCGTCGGCACATTTAACACAATGCCGTCAGTATCAACTTACTGTCAAGTATACCAGTTCAAAGAATATCGTGTTCTATGACATATCACGACATCTAACCATTCAGCTAAGGAATGAATAACAGCTTGACTAATACAGCTTCAATATCAAATCAAGTTTGAGTGGGTGCAAAAGTACCATGTGGTGAAATAATATCAACGTACTTAAAGAGTAACATTTGACACCTCCTGTGTATGCATTGGTATCATCTATAAAGTACCGACAGGGCTAAACTTTGCACAGAGGAGAGTCGTGAAAGGGTTTGCGTTGGCGAGACATTTGGGAACGCATCGGGATATTTGTGCTTTTGCATTCGCACAGCCGATTATGCTTAGACCCAAATCCTTTCAACCTTTTCTGCTGGAGGACAGCTATTACAGTCTGAGAGTTCCTATGCCTCCCCCACTATTCGCTTGCTTCTGTCAACTCATTCGTATATACGAGGGTGGTACAATAAGAAACGCCTTTTTTATCATAGATGGTTCATGTTTGTTTCCTACAATAATTGTAAGTGGGCCAACTGATAATTAACTTCCCTTTTAATACCGTTTGCCTCCGACAAGCTTCCAAGGGTGTGGGAAACTTGAAGTCAACTTTTAATCGCTGGTAAAAATATAAAAAACACATTGAAATACTTCAGTCTGTAGAAGAGATGTTCTTTTACATTTGTGCCATATTTCAACTCATTTCATACAAAAATGAGCCTGATATTATAAAAAAGACGCTTTTTATTGTATCACCCTCGTATACGCCATCACGACACTCTTGCCAAGATAAACAAGACAAACGTTGTTTTTTCTACATTCAAACTCTGCCCTATGCCAACTGTGACGTTTCTCCAATTGGGTTAGCTTTGCTGGGTCTTCCCTGCTGAGCTTTTACATTACAGACGTATCCACACATATATCAAAGTGAGCCACCGTATTCACAGGCCATGAATGATGGCCGAGCAAGGCACGCAGAAAGAGATAGAAAGTTGCAGGTTTGAAACATAACCGACCAATCAACCCTCCGACCACATGCTAGCCTGTTACCCCTGGCCTTTCAGTGTCTCTTTGTATGCACCAATTTGACGGCTCCAGGTCCCAGCGGATGGCAAGGGCATGAGGAAAAGGTGCAGAGCGTCCTCGTTACCGGTGTAATTGCGCATGTGCCATATGGTACCGGAACTACAACGTTGACCTGCCTCACATTTCTTAAAACTCACTAACAGTGGGTCGTGCGAAAGTGACATCAACGGCAAGATGAACATCTTTCAGTTCCTTGTCATATCATCTGTGAGCGTATTTGACAGGCAAAACTGCTTTATTACACAGAGACCAAACGGCGTCGGTTACAGTATATCCTTTCTTGCAGATGTGTTGGAATCAACGGAGAGAGAAGGAAATATGCGTATAGCTAGCTATCCGTTAGTCTCCAGAAGGAATGCACGAGCCCCGAAGCTGGGTTACTCGGAAGATAATATGTGGACCAATCAGAATGCGGCACCTTTTGACCACGCGAGTAACATATGGTCTTGATTAGCCCGAGATTCCCGGCTCCGCTGGAAATTATATCTCGCTTTTTCTAGAAGTCAAAGAGCGTTATGCAACAACGTAAAAGATGACAATATAGTGTTGCCCAATAGCTATCATGATCCATGTCATAAAGTTCTACTTACATAACCGTTTGAGTGATATAGGGATATGCATGCAAAGTTATCTCAGCCGCCGTGTTTGAATGTGCAATCCTTTGCCTCATCAAACGGACCAAGAGGTTTGTTGAACAAGGCTGTCTTTGTGAGTCAGGTAGTTAGAGCGACGATATATATAGAAGCCCTGGTTGTTACAAGCCTTGTCTAGAGGCCTGGGTTCAAATAGCGCAGGGATTTCTTCGTGCGAATACATTACGATACTTAACCAAAATAACAGAAGAAGAAGAAGACCATTATTGCGCGACAATTGCAGCAGGTACAATGTATGGCAGCATGATAATTGAACTTTTTCTAATAGCTAACAATTCTGAAGAACTTATCTAATACATGTATATGAATAACAAGAGACGATCTATCTAATAGTGCACATGCTAATGCCCTAGAACAGTATGTAAGTAACGTAAACAGTATGCTGCATCAGGAATGTATAACGTCTCGTTTTTCATCGTGTTGTATATAAATTGGCCTCCATAAGTAGATATATGAACGGGGCATGATAATATTATGTTGAATATCTTTGTCTTGGTATGACTTACGGTTATAGTTATATTTCTATAAGTTTTCTGCAGATAATCAACAGAACAGGATTCGCTCACCATGCCAAACACCTTTTGTTTTTCTTTTACGTATGATAATCAATTTGAACCCAAGTTTTGGAATTATCAATGATTTAATATGTAGCTTATTCTCGAACAATTTGTTTTTATATAGGTGCTTTAGTTTTTGCTACTTTTGTAAAAAAAAGTTTTTCTTAATTTCAGTCTTGTGTCTTTTGTACATCTTTATGTATATTTTAGTCGGAAACGTCTCAATGTGCTTTGTGAAAGTTTTTATTGAATTTTGTATGTTGTCCAGTTTCCAGGGCTAACCCTTTGTGATAGCCTTCGGCTAGTTGGGTAGCCCTGGCTGTACTTTTTCCACAGCCAAATAGAATACTTCCCGGTTAGATTGAGCCTGCACAATGTTATATTTGGTGTCCTAGGAAAATGCCCACCTATTCTAAATACACTTATACTACTTGCAAAGATGTATATATTTCGAAGTAGAGACTCCAAAGTAGTTTCTTTAAAAGGATTTGTTTACTTTGTTAGAACCTGTTGTAAGTTGGAATGCATTAAGGCACAGAAATGTCAAAAGGACAAAAAACATTTTGGGAAATTACACAATTATCTTGTTAATTAGGAAACACGTTTTGCAAACTGTTTTGGAATATTATTTAGGTTTTTGTCTTTACACCGTCTACATTTTATGTATACCTTTGTTTTCCTACTACATGTACTGTATTAGACTTGAAATGCAAAAAAAAAAAAATAAATCAAATCAAATCATATCATTCGCTTTATATCAATGTATAGGAGCAGGTTGATGAGTCGAACACTGATGATGACTCATTGGAAGAGAGCATGCAGAAACTGGAGGCTAACTTGGCTCTACGGAAAAGGTAGGGGAACCAGCTACGGTCATCTTATTGTTAGAGGAGTATATCACTTTGATGTGAAATAAACGTTGTGCAAAACTAATCTTGTAATGACGACAACTACAGTTTTATTCTGCTAAATGACACTCAAAACCCTTTTCCAAAACGAAATCGTATACACAAAAGCATCCTCACCTCCTTTCACCTGCTTTTTCTTAATCTCGTTAACACATTTCCTAAGTATCTTTTCTTCACTTCCTTTTTCTTAAATACTATTAACGTCTTACGTCACTGCTAATGATAAGTTTTATCAAGGCCGAAATGCTCAGCATGCGCTACGCAACAGTTGATATAATCACGAAGTACGAATACTGAGACTGCATGGAGTCGGCAATGTTTGACTGCACTTTGGAACCACCGTCTGAGAAGGAAAAGAAACAACACCGTTAGCGTCCATCTAGAAGATGAAAGAGCAGATACGTGCTGTTACGAAAGTGATAATGGGGGGCATGACTCTTTTGTACTGCAGGTAGTCATCTGTTGCCCGTGCCAAATGGAACCTGCTGAAAGTGTTGGACATGTTGATATTGCGGTTTGCGTACGAAATGTGCCCATGCTATTCAAGGGCTAATTCCGTCATGTATGGCGCACGATTTGCTTTTTAAGACGTCAATAAAGCGTATCTGTTTATGTAAGAGGATGGTGGCCAATGCTTTTTGTAAAAATGTCAACATGATCGTTAGTACAGAAAATTGCTCTTAAAACGTTATGCAGCAAAGTACTACTTCTTCAAGCAATCAGGTAGCTTTAGGACAATGCTGTGCACGTTTGAATGAGGAGTCATTTCTATGTGTATCTTTTACTGCAGTCTGGTGGAAGTTTTGCGAGAGTTTCTCGGAGAAGGACATGACACCAATAGCGTTGATAGCAAACGCTACGAACGCGTCAAGGTTTGTTGACCATGACTTTTTATCTGATTGTAGATATCCTTAGGAAACGTTACTATGTTTCCGATAGAAAGAATCAACTTATTTTTGACCAGATCTCTGGTCAGGGCTGGTTAACCCGATTGGTTAGAACAAAAAAATTGCAGCTTTTTTCTTGAGTTTTCCTTCATTCCATGCACATTCCCGAAAATTATAGGGCATATAGTCTAGACATACTTATAACTTTCTTTAACGATGGCTACAACAGTTTATTGAGCTTGCAAACACTGTAGTATTTTCCACTCCAAGGCGTGATACGGTTCTAAGGAACCATGAAAAATAACCTTTTGCACAATTCTCGGGTGTCGGTTGCCGTAAAAATGCCAAATAAGTTGACTCAATCACTGTCAAACTATACGACGCTTGACCCGAAGAGACCCACAGTTTGCAAAGAACACTCCGGGAAAACTGCCAACACGGCTTGACAAACAGCGCTGAGTACCACGCCATGAATACTCAAGTAGAACTGAAATCTATAGTGCAACGCGCTGGCCCGAGCTTGGCCAGGAACCCAAATGTATACTTCATAATCTCTTCAAATGAGGTGGTAATCGATAACGTTTTCACCAGGAGGCAGTTGTCCTATATCATATAGTCTATGACTAAAATAGCCAGAATCAACTAGTAGATGGAGTGCGTGTCTGTGATGATGTTTAACTAGAGACTCAATGAACACCACCCAATGATTGCAATCAGGTTTAGCAAACTAATACCCATGTCCAATTATCACTATCCCCGAAAATGACACCCACTTTGTGAATTCAATCCTGCCAAAATGTCTTTGATATCTCAGTTCTGGCATGCTTTCAGGAAAATCAATTTACTTTGGTGAAGCATCTTAGCAGCAGCCCAAAATATTATCATTAACTTGAGTGCATTTAGCTTTTGCGTCAGAATGGCAATTCTAACATATACAATCTATAAGATCGTATGTTCTCGAGGCTACGGGGACTGGGGTATTGAGCTTCACAGCATACATAATCACATTGTTTCTCCTGGCTCTCAAGAACCTGAAGACTACTTTATTGTATGTATCAAGCCCTAGGGTGATTGGGAAAGGATTTGATATCTGGTTAGATTTGACTAATTGAATCAGCTTACAACTGATTGCATTGCAACTAAGAATTTTCCCAACCTAGTGGCAAATAATCTATGGTGCCCTTTCTTTTCGAAAAATCGTTTCGAGGATGGGGAAGACGAAATTTGTTTTTGCCAAGGGTATTGATTTTTGTAAATAAGAATGTATAGATTTAAGATTAAGATCAAGAATTAGATCTAACAATGCATAGTTTTTAAAAATCTAGATCAAGCAGCATTATAAAGAGTAGGAACTATCCTGGAGGTTGTTGCCCTATGTAGCACATGTATTAGAATATCTAAGGATTTTTGCGGGGGTGAATTATGAAAGATGTGGATCTGCGTCCCGTGGCTAAGTCACATCTGTGCCCCCCCCCCCCATTTCAATAATGCTGTTCGACCGATCTTGACATGACGAAAAGTAGTGGATGCTACTTGAAACGTCTGACCGTTTCCAAAGGCATATCCAACTGCTTGAGTGAGTAACTGCTATTTGGCGTAGTTATTACCTGGATGTCTAACCTGCATCGACGCATGTTGTTTTATGCTCATTTGTACTGATCCGTGGCCCGGGGCTAAGTCACATCTGTGCCCCCCTTAAATCATGTTGTTTTCTGCTCATTTGTGCAGTACGCTGGCTGGAGGCCAACAGAGATGCTGTACACTAAGGGGAAGTGGGCGGCTTAGTGTCACTCCGTCAGATGGGACCTCCTGCTGATGAAGATAGCTTTCTGACCAGGCAGAGACGACTATTCTCGTGTACTTTGTTTATTGGTAGTCTGTAACAGTTATAGTTTGTAGTAGAGTTTATTGCAGTTCGCTCAAACAGCTGCTTGATAAATAGAAACTTCGCCTTAGGATTCTTTATTCATTATAATGACAACATACTCCATATAATGTTGATGAACGTTTGTCAAAGGATAAGAAGTATCTTTTCGTAGTGATTAAAAGAAGTATCGTATTCTAGAATGGCATAGAGGTAATCTTGATATCTGCAAGACGCCAGGGTTCATGCTTATGCTACAATGCATATTGTCTATATATACTGCTATCATATATCTACAAATCATCTTAGCATCTTGACACATTCACAATGGCGCTCGAAACGATTGGCTTGTCTATTCAGCATAGAAGCATAGAAGACTTCCAGATTTACCTACTTGGAAATATTGTAAGATTCTGGTGATATTGTGTCTTTTCCTTTATTTCCAGTTTTATCAATATTGCCTCTCAAAATGACAGAAGAATCAAATATGTAATGTAATGCCACATTTGGATTCAACAAACAATACGTGTTCTGCTATCTCACATTACTTTTACCTCAACAAAGTGAGTTGTACGTAGTGACGTTGTATGTAGCAAAATTAGAATAAAGCGCAACTGAAAATGTAACGACTTTGATTACAACTTGCGTGTTTGATTCATTTGGGGTTTACTTGTGAAGTGCTAGTGAATTGGTAACGTGCCTTAAGCTGTATCAAGTGTCATTACATCTGTTAGATCTTAGCCTCACAGCCCTATATGGCTTATGATTAGACACAAAGGAAGTTGTGAATCAAAGAGACCGCCGCTATAGACCTGTTTCAAACAGTTATTCCATCCTTTCCATTCAAATGGTTTGATAAAACACTCAGGAAGTAGACCGCAGCAATCTGTAAAAAAGGCAGTTGTGAATCAAATAGGCCGCTATAGAGCTCATTTAAACCACCCTTCCCATTCGAATGATTTGATAAAACACCCAGGAAGTAGACCGCAGCAATCTACTGTACATAACTGGTGGTGAGGGCGTCTAATCAGTTTGCCACGAGTCGCTGCCGGAGCCTTGGAACCATGTCAATCAAAACATGCATATGAAATGAAGCCTACGGAGTCGTGTTCGAGCATGTGCAATGGACGATACGTCTTGAAAGTAAGTGACATATTTGAATACGTTTTGTATTAAGTCGAGACGTAGACGAGGAAAAGGCAGCCCTGTTAAAACCAACGCTACTACACATTTTTATCAAAAAAAGTAGGACTTCCATTCTACTCAAACGACTTTAACAGGATTTCAATGCCTGCTGACTTGACAAAAGAAACTTGTCAAAATGCCTTTAAAATGGAGTAATCTTTTTGCAACACCAGTGTCTTCTGTCGTCAAGTTAGATGTGATCGGTACGCGAAGTGTTACGTTGTAATTACTACCACCAACGCATGGCAAGGAAACTGTAGATAGGGAATATCCTGTAATGTTGTCTTTTAGCCTTTGTGGTTTTCTTCTTATTACCTCCGTGAAGGAGGTCAATGACCCCCAACGGGGATATTGTTACTCCGTAAAGGAGGCCAATGACCTCCGATAGGAGTACTGGTCTTGTCTGGTTTTGTGAGTTCGCAGCTATAACTCAAGATCCTTTTCATGGATTTGCTTGAATTTTAGCACGTTAGGAGTCATTGATGCCTGGCAATTTTGGGCACCGTAGCATGCAGAATATTTTCTGTCTGTGTTTGTGTGTTGGCACCTATAACTCAAGAGCTTTTGGATGGATTTGTTTGAATTTCAGCATGTCAGTAATCAAGTCCAAATGATGCCCGGTGATTAGCGGCACCGCAGCAGTTTATTTTCTGTCAGTGTTTGTGTGTACGCTTCTATAACTCAAGAGCCTTCTCGAGGATTGTTTGAATTCTAGCATGTCAGTAGTTATTTTGTCCCAATGATGCCTGGCGATTGGGGGCACCTTAGCTGTATATTTTCTATCTGTGTTTGCGTGTTCGCACCTATAACTCATTATCCCTTTGATTGATGTTTTTTTCTTCAAAACTATGGCTTGTCAGTAGTTATTTTGTCCCAATGATGCCTGGCGATTTGCGGCACCTTAGCTGTATATTTTCTGTCTGTGTTTGTGTGTTCGCAGCTATAACTCAAGGGCCCTTTGATGGATTTGTTTGGATGCTGGAATGTTGATCAATCTGTATCATTGAGGTCCGATAATGCATGGCGATATTTAGCATCGTAGCAGTATCTTCATAATTGTACCAAGCAGAACAATTACCATTACCCACATAATTTGTCCGCCCCCATTCCCTCCCCCGGGACGTGAGATTATTGCTTTTGGGATCTCAGGAGATTCTGGTCAACTGCTTCTTTTAATAGTTGCCCACGTAAGACCATAGCTGCTTACATGATGGGGAAGAATCAACTTTCTACTCATATTAAACCTCCAAATTCTATTTTGCTCACCGATACTCGGCTAGTAAATGCGTATTGTTCTGCTTGTTCAGAAGTAATCAGCCTTTTATTTGGGATGGGGAGGTTGCCTCGTTGACAAATGGTTCGACAAATTAGCTAGTGGTCCTCTTGATAATGTTAGATGATTACCACATCAACCTCAATCATTACTTAGGGATCTAAATGCGATCTTCGGCTAGCATAGATAGTAATTTAGATTGTGAATGAGCATGCGATTTAACTCTTGTTTAAATCTGGACTTTGATTCATCTTGCCAATGTGAATAATGTCGACGACAGAACTGCAACGTCAGTACTGCAACTTCAAACAGAGTCATGACAATAACGAAGATGATGTTTAAGAATCTCACGTGCTACTTACGTCACACGCGAAACATTAATCATAGTCAGATGACACAACGCTGCTTTATATTGAACATCAATCAATTAATTTGATAGAAAAGAAGGCTCCGGAAATTAACCTGCATCATCTTCGCAGCTGAGGCCACGCTTATACTAATGGATGATTAATAGTCATATGTGATATCTGTGGTCATTTTGCTAATGTTTCAATACGCCCTACTTTCCACAAACTTCTCGGCTGGAATTGCGAAACAGTAAACGGATGATCTTTCACGTAGGTTTCTCCGGGAGAAGACACAGTCACGACTTTGGTCCGCTGTTTAAAGAATCGTTACAGAAGGAAATTAAATCGTCTGGATAGGAGGGCGCCAGCTAGCCCACCGAGGCGTAGAAAACACTTTAACATCGTTATGATGTCTCCTAACATGAGATTTCTGTCGCTACCTCTCGTTTCAATGATACGATTATGTATACTGTACACTTAGAAATGATTCATTGCATTTCCCATGGCTTTTAAATACATGGTTCACGGAAGGTAACGGCAAAACTACAATATGGAAGAGCTAGCAGTTTGCAACAAATTTGACAAAACATCGGCGACAACTTATTCTATGGGATCATTACATATTATCAACTCCATCAAGCAATCAAAGTCATTTGTCATTATTACACTGTCTAGTACCTCTAAATACAGAAATCGATGAACATAATGATGTTCTTCGAAGTTGTTAATCATCTAGATTATATATATCAGTGATGAAAGCAATGAAATATATTATGTCAGTGATCAAATAAATAAAATAGTCTTCATGATATAAGTGCGGCAAGTGTATGCATTGCTTGCAAACAAGTGAAAGGATAGTGTAAACTACCTTGAATCCAGGCTTTCTTTTGGTCCCAAAGCCATACGAATGACCATTATCGATACAAGGACTGCCGATACTTGCTAGGGTCGAGGTTAATGGTGCGAATCGGCATGATGCAATCGTTTCAGGAAATCGATTCGCACGACAAGTATTCTTGGGGCCGTCAGTAGATCCACGATGCACTTAATATAGAGAAAGGATTCGTTCATCAGCAAACCAATTTTTTTTTACACCACAACCATTTCTTAAATCACAACCATCTTTCCGGGAGGGAACTGGAGACGCGTGGTTCTAGTTACGAACTTTTATTCAGCCTCCTTTGCCTGCCTTCTGGGCTGCGCCGGCGTTTTTTTGGGGGGGGGGGGGCTGATTCGCGATTTTTAGCTAATGCCAGGGTCTTTAGCTGGAAAATTCGTATTCCCAGCAGTGGACCACGGGCCCTGATAAGTTCAAATTCGCGAAAAAGTACTCTCCCTCAAAAAAAAAAAAAAAACACCGGCGCCGCCCAGAATGCCTACAAAGAAGGCTACTGTCGCCCAGATCGGTAGGTTTCGCCAATTTGGCTTCTTCAGTGGCTAAATGATCAATGACACGTGCGATACGATCAGCCTTCATTACCTTAAAAATCTCATCTGAATCTCTACAAGAAGAGGTAATCCTTATCGTACTCTTAGTGAAAGTTAACTGGTGACCTATTTCCACCACCCACGTAAGTGGCTACGTTTGCAATGCATAAGAAGATACCAATCAAGGGATGGATGCTAACCTTTCCACGAAATACCTTGCGATCATCATATGTGCATGTGACAATGAGGCGTATCTATTGTACGTTATAATCTATGCTATGATAATCGAAGTGATTATGATACATCAACTAGGAAGGCGTTATGTTGTGCATTATCTTAATTTCGTTTATGATAAACCATATTTGGTTACCTGTACCAATCTTTTAAAGACTTTCGACGTCTCGCTATGCTATATACGATATTCCAAAACAAATTTCCTGCCAACGTATCAATATCAGCTGCAGAAAGATTTAAATAAACAACATTTTAATCATATCACTGTTAGACCTTAGGTGATATATTCAATTTCCTATGTAACGTGCTATTTGTCTTTAAAGTAAAATATATTTGATTGAAGTTTGCCTACAGGAAATAAGTACCTGTACCAGTTGTTTTTTAAAATCTAAAATCTGACAATTCAATATCTAAAAATTTCATATCTAAAATCTGAAGTTTGTAGAAAATTATTCGCACCTCACAATTATTCAAGTCTCTTTTGAATTTGTTGCCTCTTCAATGAAATGTGAATGAAATGTAGTGCGGTGAAATTTGGACAATTTCAAAATTCATTTGTGGTTTGATAACAATAGCAAAACTATGACAGTGAGCAGTAATCAGAAAGCAAATAGTTAAATTATACAGTAGTTGAAAGAAGAACAATGCCACTTTTCACATAACAAAATCAATGAAAAGTTATGAAGGGTTTCAATAATTTTGTTGCTAACTGTGCCAATTAAGTGCAGACTCCCAGGCATCTTTGCCCCCCCCCAGTCAAGTTGAAGACACGCCCATACGTTTTGTAAGAACAACCTGCTTTTCCTACATGTACTTGCATATAGGTAGTTAAAATAATTGTAGTGTCTCACTAACGGAGGCTTCAACATATCTATTGGCACAGGCAACATCCGTCCAGCCGTGATATTCAGACCGTAACTGTATCTGTATGTATATATCCGGTATAACCGGCCTTCGGCGTAACACACCAGCTTCGCAGGCACACGGCACATGGTTATGTTACACTCCACAACCTGTCACACCTAGCCTGTGTACATCTATCTGTAAGCGCTGTTTAAAGCTGTCTGATGAGAATGCACCTACAGTACTTGGTGGCGACGAGTTCTGGTCTACGATGGTTTAACGCTATTGTTACCGAGACTGTCTATCCTGGTTTACATCCTATTCTGGCTCCGGTTCGCTCTTCTAGTCGTTTCCATGCCGAATATTCGGTAGGAAAAAATTAGACGAGCGGACTGAAGATAGAACGGGATGAGTGCGAGGCTAGGGAATGTCACCGAGGGACCACCATGTCTAACTAGGCATAGCATCGAAATGATTACACGAAAGAGGGAAACAAAAAATCCCGCCAGATGGTAGGATTTATGAGATCGAAGATGAACAAATCCATGCTTCTGAAATGCATTTCACGCCAGCTAATCTTTTCTCTTGACATTAAAGTCAACTTTGGATAATCTGTCGTCATCAGAGAGCCGTTATTTCCACATGTTGACAGTAAATATGTGATTCTGTAAAGTGCCATGTTACTGAAGAGACCAAATACGCTGTCATATTGATTTATAACGTGAACGGTGACGATTTTATAGCTATTCAAAAGGATCGTATGTTTAAAAAGAAACATAAAGTGGTCGGATGCAATTTGCTCGTATTGAGTACGGGAAGTGATGACATTCCAGAGCTCACACACCACAACATAAGACATTTTTCCATGCGACTAAAGATCCTCTCTGGGCCTTCTTTTATTGATATATACCAAAAGAAGTCAAGATTTACACAGAATGGTTGATCGCTTTACAGGATAATGGCAGTACGAAAATGTCTGTAACGTGCCGAGGCCCACAGTTGTCATTGAACATGTGCGTTACACTCGCTTTCCACTAGATGCTGCAACCGTGCTGTGACCGCTGAACGTCCAAAGATTTGACAGATCGCTAAACGAATTTCATGGTTAAAGAACGATTTTCAAAACGTTTCGTGTTGTTTTGTTGTCTTTTAAATCATACTTTTACATCTTGCATCATATTCCAAGGGTCACACAGATCCAATTTTGGTTGCTGCACGATCTCTAAGTGATCGCCGTCTAGTTCTCAATGACGATGCCAAATACGTTTAACCTACGCAGCTTAACTGTAATGGAGCATTTGTGTCCGGGAGCATTATTTCATTTTAAGTCTTAAGCGGCAATTCCTGGAAGTTGGAGACGAGAGTCTTTAACACGCGTACCTTGCGTCCTGACGTGAATGTGACGCGACAGGAATACCACGTCAATGCCATCATTCCACTAGGCGGCAAACGCGCTGCCACCTCATCTGCATGTCATCTTCATCAGGGCAATACTGAAGATGTGACAAACAGTCATCTAAACGTCGGCTCTTGTAAATACTTGGTTGTGAATAAAAGACCTTTGTTATTCAGTCATTCACCAACCTGATGAAGTTATTCACCGATGTAGAAAGATTCGTTTATATCTATGAGATCCGTCAAATTGTAGGTCGCAGCGCTGTCGTCGTCCTAGTACAATAGGCGTGTAAATAATGTTTTTCTTTCGCACAGTAGCCTCATGAGTCAGCTGCTTATCCCAACTGTTCGTCCAACTAGAAGTCACGTGGTTGCTTTCAACCAATGTGAAGCTTTTATTTGAACTCGATGACTAATAAGGCTTTTCAGCACCTACGTGCGCCTGTCATGTGAATAGAGGGTGGATCTGAAAAGACGATTAAATTGGAGGTTTGTTCCCTCCCGCGGTTCTGACGTACACACACCGGAAGAGGTGCCACGTACATGTATATGAGTCGTTGCCCCCGCTCCTCCGCACGCCTATATCAGAGTCGCCAACTGGATACCGCATAGTCCGGACCTGCTACTACCTGCAGTCAAGGTAAGTGGAGCCTCAACTTTTGATGAGGTACACTTTTGCGGACATTGGATTCATATCTGTGCACAAAGATGCTTAGGGTGAACTCTATATGGTTTAATGCGTGTGTGCAAAGATTCTGAAGGTTTTCTTTAAAAAGTACGAGAATTGTTCTGCGTGCCGCGACGGGGCGATTTTACTGGGTTTTTTTTATATCAGGGAGATTGAAACACCAGCATTCTTATGTTTTCATGAAAGTAGGCGAAATATGATGATATAAGTAAATATTGCTTTTAGAATTTGGATTGGGAAGAAAGAAAACACTAAAGCAGTCACAGAACAGTTGGGATAAATTTGATAAGAAGGCAGACTAGGCCAAATGCAATATCATATACTGTCAGCAAATGCGGTCGTTGACAGTTCATGTAAGTGGAAATATCATCGGGCGTCAAAAGCGCCAGGCTATGTCGTTAAAAGTAAATGTTATCTTTTTCTTCTGGTCGATGTTTTTATCTTTACTTTTACGAGGCATTGCATCATAAATCAGATTGTTGAGTAAGAGATCCAGAATCTTTTCGTTTCATATATTCGCGCATTCATTTATTCTGATAGTCATCACCGATTTCTATCATTCATTCACTTATTCATTAACTGACTCACCCAACAAACCCACTCACCCACCTAACCACCCTTCACTCACTCACTCACTCACTCACTCATTCACTCACTTATTCACTCACTCACTCACTCACTCACTCACTCAATAAATCATAACAATTTCAGCAAGGCATTTAGCCCATCTTCAACCTTAATCTTGTCAACTGTAGCCCACTGTTTTTGCCTTAGGACGAGTTTGTCTTCCTATTTTTCAATCTAAACATGATTGAATCCATGCAGCGGAAATTACTGCATGGATTTGACAGCTTGTGAATGTCATTAGGGAAAGTGATTTCATCTCCTGTGGAGATATTTGATTAGCTTTCCGCTGGGCACACAGGGCTTTTTTCATGGTGATTTACTTTGAAATGAAGTTAACGTCAATGTTATACAAACAAGTAGCATTCTAACAATTTTGCCCATGCAGTCCGCGATATTACCACAGGTGAAAATAATGTAAGTTATACAGAGCCAAAGACTGGGTGGGCGTCATATGTTGGTGCTGGCGTCATTAAACATTGTCTAAATTCCTTAAAAAAACCCACTATGGTTAATCTGCAGCATACTCATGAGCAAGGATAAGAGTTCTATATGAGGTAGCACAACACAGCACTAGACATGGACTTTTATCAATCTTGCTGGCCGTTCATAGTGCCACATCATGGCGATTGTTTAGCCGCCATAGCAGGCTCTCTGGGTCTTTTTGGGGTTTATAATACACTTTCGCTGATGACTCATTTTTTCCCGGGCCATACGGTTACGGGCTGGCTGCACAAACGAGCAAAAAATAATAATTAATCAGCAAAGGTGTATTATAAGCGCCCCAAAAGGTCCAGAGAGCCTGCGACGGAGGCTAGCGATTGCACCACACCCAAAATACTCTAATTAGATTACACCATTAGTCTTCGTCATTTTCTGGATCCGCTCAAAGTCTGTTTCCTCTGACGCATGACCGATGGTCGATAGGTAATTAGGCATGTGATATGCATCTGCTTCCAGTAGAATTTCTAGGTTCATAAATGACAATAAAAGAGTATACTAATTATAATGGAAGCAGGGGCTAGAATCCACAAGAAGGAAGTGGAAAGAAGACCCTGGACTAAAGAGTCAGCTTCGTTCCTCTTACATTTTCTTTTGCTAGAATAGACAAAAGTATAGTAAAAAGATGATAAAAGACTTCATAAGCAAAGAAGGGAACAGGCGGTAAAGAAAGTCACGTCTACAAGATGAAAGCGGAAAGACTATTTGGGACTAATTAATGAGCTAGTTTCGTCCGTCTTCTTTTGTTAACATAGACGAGAAACATGGTAAAAAGAGAAGAAAATACTTCACAAGGAAGAAAGGAACAGACGCACATTGGGACAAGAAACGCACATCCTTTTTCTGAATCCCATTGTGCGTATATTCATGTGCGCATGATCATGAGTTGCGTTATAATATTTTTTTTTGTAGCTTTGGTAAAGTTTGCGGGGAAGAAGTTGTTTTCTACTTCAACACACCGCCGCGCAGCCTGGTTATCGAACCAAAGAAATTACTTTTTCAGCCGCAAACTTTACATAAACCAATGTAAATATGCAACTCATGCGGACTTGCATATACGCACGTGTGAGGGGGCTTTAAGACGTAGGTAATTAATGACTGTGATCTGTCGATACGGATTCAGATCAGCCGGAACGGACCCAGGCCTCACACAGAAAACCAATATAAAACCAAAATATCAATGGTCTACAGCAACAATAAGTCTCGTTTTTGATATCATCATCTTAACCGAAATTAGGTTTATGGCTAGAACAATTAGGCCACCAATTCTACCCATGGGTTCAATGGTCTAGACAATACTGTTGATGAGAAAATCCAGACCAAAAGTAAACTTTAAGAAATGTTTGCTGAGGAGTAACATAAGCGCCTCTAACCCCCATGACGAGTTATACATTCAGATTCAACGACAAATTTGTTCATAGATTAGTCCTTATTGTCTAGCAGATTGTCTCACGAAGCTACGGTGGTTTCTCTCGAGCCCCTGATCTTATGAACCTGCGGATCATCCACCAGATTGGCTAAAAGCTTATCCCTCCCTCTCTTAACAAACAATAAAAGACCGCGCATACAGTATTTCCCTATTGGTCCATTAGGCTTATAAAGGGGACTCACGGGTCGTTTGCGCTTGCAGTAGCCCATATAACCGTTCTCTCTTCATCATCACCACCAGAACAAACCCGCGGAACCCACAGCAGAGCGATGGAGCTTAAGATGGCCTCACCGGTGGCTATACTCATCATGTTCCTGGTTTTCTTCTCAGCGACGAGGTGTCGAAGTTTGGCCAAGCCGGTAAGAGAAACTTTACATATATGTTAATATTTTAATCCATAATATGATCAAATGAACGAAAGGAGATCGTACGAACCCTCCCATAATGCAAGCAAATACATCACAGTGTATCAGGCAAGAATTACGTAAAATGTAAAAATTGTATCTGCTATAAACGTCTGTGCTAGATCTTGCCAAAGGGTTTATAAAAATGCCGTGCTTTAGAAACAATGAAGCCTCTTTGACTTTGGTTAGGAACTATTGTGTAAAGCTGGGATCGTTATGCTTATGAGGTGTCGAAGAGGAATTCCAAGTATTTTTTTTTACCTTTGCCAAGATGGTTATGTTTTAGTGGGGTTGATATGTATGTATGTATGTGTGTATGTTAGTGGGTGACACAAGTAGCTATGGCTGGATTGTCATAGATTGTAATATGTGGCTAGGTTCTGGACCTATGTTTTGGAACAGGTAAGGAATAATTGTTTAAATCTCGATGCTTAACATACTTTTCATGTTATTTGTGAGAACATTATTCTTAATTGTTAAGAGGACAGTCAATTTTTGCCACATTTAAAAAAGGGCATACTTGTAGACATAACAGAAGAACTTCTAACTTGTAGAATAATGCTCAGATATCACAGAGACGCATTTTGATGACGGACGCATGTACATCATATGCTCATGCAGAACGACGGAACCAAAAACGCTACCATTAGCTTTCAACCCCTTCCGAAAATCCCCGCAGTTTTCCGCGCAATTTGTCCTTCTCAAATAGCAGGCGTTTTCCAAGTGCTTCGGTCTCAAACTGTGCGAATCGTTCCTGTGCAAGCATGCCTATTTTTCTTGCGGTGAACTCCACGAGCTGATTCGTGCGGAACCGCCACAGCGCTAACATGAGACCTTTTGTTAGAACGAGATGACACGCCGGCGGTAATGGGAAGGTGACTCGCCCTTTGGCAGAGATGTATGCAGGGAAATTTCAGGTTTCGTAGAAAAGTGTCCTGTTTCCATTTTGTCGCAACATGAACAGAACGCACAGCTGGGATAATGGGAAGAAAGCATATTGGACATTTATCTTTTTTCTGAGCTAGAAAGTCGAAGAATGTTGATTTCTTACAAAGGATTTCAAGACATTCTTCTTCGAATTCTTTTCCCATGTCGAAGAATTCTGGTCTCTGGAAAACATCCAAGTCAATCATTAACGTATAACAGCTCTCACTTGCACTGTGCATTCTTTGTCATTTTTCTTGGTACGGTGTCTGAATACCAAATTAATCCACGTCTAGCACCTAAACAAATCATGACAACTTTAACGTCCAAAAACAATTTGAGTATTCATGATCACAAGTTCTGACGCACATAAGATTGGTAACTCTGAAAGATACTATTTAATGTTTCAATGTTTTAACTGATGGAGTGACAGTTACTCTCATTTCGTAATGACACTGTTATTTATGTGGCGCCAGTCTAATGATGCCCATGATCACTTGATTGCCATCTTTATTACCTGGTCCATACGGCTGTATTCAATCAACAACATTATTGGACCATAACTTCACCACAGGTCATTAAGCGCCAACCAACCCAATAAAATGATGCACACGATCTAGGCGTCACTTTAAGTATCTTAGCTTTGGTAAGTTGAAGGTTTTTTGTCAGTCTGTGCGGAATTGCTATATTAGAGGTAAAGAAAACGAACGTTAGGAAAGGTGAATACAACGGAATGTGTATCATGCTAAACTAATTACTGCGCAAACATATGATGCAGTGGAAACTGTCTAGAGGAAACAGTTCGAGCTGATTATAACACAAAAATTCAGCCTTCAAAGAAAGAGTCAGCTTGGCAATATCTTACCCCGATATATAGGGTCGCTAGGGCTTACAAAGACCAGGAGATTCTCTCAGGCAGATTCAGGAAATATGCTGAACTCTTCTTATATGCAGTAAATTCAGGGACTGCTGCCGGCTGAAAGTATCGTTCTGCACGTCGTATCAAAGTTAGCCCAAACGTTTGGGGACTCGAATTACATTACCAAAACCGAGGCTTTTAGTCCATAGATATGCTCCTTTCAACAGAAAGATAGCGGAACAATTATGAAAAAGATTGTTTAACACCGTTTTCTGGTTTTCATAAGCCGCACTAGGGAGGCCTAAAAGCCCTCTGTGATCCGGCTGGGAATATCAGTCCTTTGAAGTGACCCACTGAGTAATCTGTCTAAGTAGAGCCCACCCGCTGATCAGGGTAGAAGGGAATATCTGTAATCTTTGCCACCGAGGCGTTAGGAATAGTCTGCTTTGTGAAGGACTTCTTGATCTCCTTCAAATAACCAGCTACATGTACGTGCGCTATCAATTCATTTCAAGCCATCCAGTGACCGTATCACTGCGTAGATTAGCCATGAATGATGAAGTACATGGAACCTAGCGAGTCGGCATAACGTATGTTCTGAGAAGGTATCAATTTTTAGACAGTAAAGTGTACTAGCAAAAATAAGATTGCTGTACTCGATGTTATATGAAAATTTGAAATTTACTTCCGCTATTGTTTAAGGCAAGTTGATTTCGTCATGGCACAAGAGAAGGTAGACGAAAACAACTAATCGTTAACTAAAACACTACAATTTTTTTTTCAGTTCAGCTCTATCATTTCAACCTCTCAACATATAAATCATCTATATATTCTACAATTTTGTTAAACTACGTTTTTGGCGAGCCTTTCATGCTGCACTCTTCAGTTTAGGCTAAGGGAAAGAGCATAAATTTAATCTTACGCTGTCCTATATTCGGCTGAAAAAGAGCATTAATTGGATACCTATGTAGAAACCAACCGTGATTCCCAAATTACCGGACTTGAAAGCAAATCTTCACTGCCTCTTGGATTCTAAGAATTCCTCTCGGATTTTTTGAAAATGCGTCATCGGATTTTTTCATACCTCCTGACAAACATCTGCCCCCGCACCGGAAGTCCGATGACGTCAATCAAGCGATGGACAAATAAAACTGGACAAACATCACATGACCCTGCGGTGGGAATGAGCAAGTCTCTTTCAGACTTGCTTATCTGGTTATAGGCAGAAAGTTTGCCAGTGGAGTTTGGCTATCATAGAGTCTCATTTGCCCAAGCAGGGGAAATGCTAACCTTCCGGCGGACTGACTGTCCTGGCCAATTATTTACCCTTTTTGGGCCGGATCCTACGGTCAATGTTTACGTAGGAAGGTTTGACGGAGGAAAAAAGAAATGTTCAAAATTCCAACCCTGTCTGTAGTGATGTGACCACTCAAATAAAATTGTCAAAATTGACATGTGGTCACTGTATATGGAATTCTTAACAATGCTTGGGTAAATGGGAAAGATAATATAAGGGATCTCCAAAAAGTGGCAACAATGACCAGGTGGTCCTTATGCATAAGAGGAGACTATCAAAGGTTTTATTGTATGTTACACATTTTGACAACATAATCCTCCAGCGTCTCACGTGTTGGAAAACGTGTACTATATATGGTCTCCGTTGGTCAATATTGACCATTGTAAAATCCTAATTCACATCAGTACTACAGCATCGGCTATGACTAAGCAACCCTATTGGAAAGATGTTACAATCGACATTATAGGCTCAATTGAAACAAAACAATGTAACTTTAACAGCGTCTTTGTAACAATGGCACCCAAGATACACCCAAGTAACGACGTTAGTATACACAGGAAAAATGTCAAAACTCATAAGTACCTTATTAACTAAGATTAAACTTTTCATCCAACACTGTAAAGAAATTGGAACTTACCCAAATTTTCGGTTGAGAAATTTGGGTAAGTCCCAATTTCTTTACAGTGTTGGATGAAAAGTTTAATCTTAGTTGATAATGAATTCTGCCAACACAGATGAACTTTCATCATAAGTACATGCTAACCTTGAGGAAGTATTTGCAGATATAGTAAATCATTGTTCAATCTTATCTGCCAACTAGCTTCATTCAGCTAATACGATTGAGTACATGTAGCCTTTGTTTAACCTTTTCAATTGACAATTGGAAGAAACAAGTAACATCATTCTTGTAATCTCGCCGTATGACGCACATCACCATTGAAATGATATGAGTCTAATTTTTTTATTTAATTGTATTTTTACAATGAAAAGACTTCCATAAGCGCCCAAAGTCACAACAAAAGAAGAAAAAGCGCCTGACATGTCATGTAATTTTGTAATGAGTCTTGGAAATGTCTTAAGGGTTTTAATGACGCATTTGTTTAAGAAAGTGGTGACGTAGGTAGGATTTTGAATGCCGTGCACGCCGCTGATGTCAAGACTATTTCTGACAAATTTGACGAATCATGATGCCCCTAAGCTGTCTTTATAAGCTGTTCAAGTTCTTAGGATATGATACACACATGTAGTTGAGACCTGATGATCTTAATGTCTAGATTTACACTTTAACAAAATTTCTTGCAGTAGAATAAGAGATGTAGATACTGGAACCTTTCTAGAGACATATATTTTGTATTCAACCCTTCCAAGATAAACTTTTCACCCTTACTCCGTCCACATTGATAAAAGTGACAACTAGCAGAGAACCGTCAATGGTAACCTGATCAAGCATGGTGAACCTTCGCATATGATTGGGCTGATTACGGTAACGTTTTTATTTCTAGTAAAATAGACAGCAATCTGCTAAACAGGTTATAAATCCGTTTCAAAAACAGGCCAAGGAAACTTAATGTATTTAGTAGATGCGCCTCTAAAATCAGTATAATTATGTTCAGAACCAGGTCCAGGTAAATGTGTGTTTGTCTGCGTGTGGATGGTGTTCAGCACCAGGGATAGGAATATATGTGTGTATGTGTGGTAGCACCAAGGACAGGTATGTATGCCTGTGTGTGTGTGGGGGGGGGGGGGGGGTCAGCACCAAGGACAGGTATATTTGTGTGTATGTGTGGTAGCACCAAGGACAGGTATGTATGCTTGTGGGGGGTGTTCAGCACCGAGGACAGGTATGTTTTCAGTGTGTGGTTGCTATTCAGCACCAGAGACAGGTATATTTGCCTGTGTGTGGATGGTGTTCAGCACCAAGGACAGTGGGATACTGTCAGAGAAGCCTAGGGACATGTGTATTTGCTTATGTGTGAAGTGTTCAGCACCAAAGACTAATTGTCAACTGTTTTGCCTGTGTTTAGATGTTGTAGTGAAATCAACAAGAATCTATTTTTTATCTTCTTGTCGTTGTCAAACACACCTGTTCACATGTGTTAATGTGGTGTAATAAGCATATTCATTTGATCAGTGTGTTCAACCCCTCATACTTCTCATAAGTGCTAAGATAGACAAATGGTCATTAAAATACGCGACAATATTGCTTACTCACACGTTTTCTTTCCTTCAACTTCAGCAAGAGCTTCTGGACAGACAGATTCAAGAGTTGGTTGAGGCCCTGAGCGACCAGCCCTCCCTCTGGTACAACTATGACACTGAGGACTACGAGCCCAGGATACCTGCGGGCCACTTCTCCAGGAACTCGAGAGCGCAGGAGCGCAAGCAGAGAAGATTTGTGTTTCCGGGGCTTCAGGACTTGTTTCAGAGAGCCAAGGTAAATTTTCATTCTTTTCGTTACCATTTAGGGCTACTTTTAATGTCATCTCGGTTTACAAAGTATAGCATCATGTTGGGGTAGCGATTAGGGTGTTTGGCCCAGAACTAAGAGGTTCTGGCTTCGAATACCCTGACAATGGCCACCAATAATGTGCCATTGGGAAAGGCAATTTAAAAGACTTTTCTCACTCCACCCAGGTGACAAAAATGAGTACCTGTTTTCGGTTTGGGAGGTAAAAGGTGGTGGAAGGAAAGTGTTGGGCCCGCCTCCCAATACCATGCATTGGACACTGTCAATAACGGCCAACTGCTCCCAACGACCTCAAAAAGGCTTTGGGACAACCTGTACATCAACTTTTTTCAAGGCATACAATCAGCCAAAGACTATGTTCTCTATACCATTGTGAAGCGTTTCTGTGGGGTTTGTTGTGACATGTGCACCATGACGGCAGCTAGGACAATCACGGAGCTACGCATAATCGGCTTGTTCTTATCAGAAGACATACACGGCCCATGTAGCTCCTTAGGACACTAATGACTAGATATGTCTTAAACGGAGACAAAGACTTCTGTGAAGTCAATATTGAAAGAAGTCCGAGGATGAAACGAGCCCTTCTCCCCGGAGCAAAAGAAGTACTTTGAAGCTGCCAAGTCCTATTTGCAGAAGTATCTATTCGTAAAGATCGCTAAGGGCACAGAGGAAACCCGGAGCGTTTAAAGATGCAGACACCCAATAACGATAAAGGTCCCTGAGCTGGACAATCCCCTTTCGTACGTTTACTTTTCTTTTCCCCATTTGTCGTCTTAAATATCGCAAACCTTTCCTTAAGTTACATAACGTTCAAAGAGGAATGACTCTCATCATTCACAAAAATGTGAAAAGGCTACATTACTAACAGGTACCACTTTATTTAACAATGTTTCAGATCATGCAGGCAGGTTAACTACATACAATCACAGATAACCTAAGAAAATCAAAGACATATATATTGATTTCTCAATGTAATCCTCCTTCCCATCTACAGCATTTTCGAATACCACAGAGAATATCCTCCTTTATTACACGCATCGTGGGTGTTTGGTCTTTCAAAGGAGACCACCTGAGGCTCATACATTATGATTGTGACAAATTACGCCGAGTATCCTCTAGAAATGAAATATAGTGATGATTTGAGCATAAAAAATACACTATATCCAACAGCTGTTGACATATACAATATCTGAACGTATTCTCTGTTAAAATGTGGTTTAGCTTTGCATTCGCTTGAAAGATCATTTTTGTTGGTAGAATGCATTATGGAAAAAAGGTCATTAAACTGCAATTTTCAACAGAAAAATGGATCCGACTGTTTTGAAGTTTCGTATTTGGCTACCTATATCTAACATCTCTTTCAAACCCATAGAAATCTCTACAATATTTTAAAGCAAAGTAAATCTAAACTGTAATTTTATAACATATGATAAAATGTATGCATAAGATGACTCCATTGACAAAGACTAAATTTGTACAGTAGAAAATTGTGGCACGTCCATTTTTTGTGTTGGAAATTACAGTTCAACTTAATTTCAGAATGTTTTCCACTAACCCAAAGGACGTTACAAGCTAAGAGAAAAAAAAGTCTTATTTTCGCTGACGAAGGGAAAGATGAACTTACAAGCTAAGATTTTTTTTAACGTTGGCATCAAGAGTAAGACACTCCTTGGTTTAACCATCACTATTACACAGTGGCACTCCTTTCAATCAGAAATGCAAGAGGTGTGGGTGGTAGAGAGAAAATGCCCTGTGGTGCAAGTGTTTCCCTATTGGAGAATCCTTTGTCAGGCAGCCCACACTAAGTGCACGGGAAGTGCAGTCTAATGAAGCAGATAAGTATGATAAACGACTGCTACATGCCCCTCTCTTTGATGTACCCAGCTCAGCATTAATAGCCCATTTGAAGGCAATAGTTGCCCCGGAGCATGACTGAAGTATGAAATCATCCAGCTTTGCCAAAGGGCTGGGCGTTGACAGC
The DNA here is from genome assembly GCF_035083965.1 of Branchiostoma lanceolatum. Classification (NCBI taxonomy): domain Eukaryota; kingdom Metazoa; phylum Chordata; class Leptocardii; order Amphioxiformes; family Branchiostomatidae; genus Branchiostoma; species Branchiostoma lanceolatum. The sequence goes on from NC_089736.1 coordinate 3,561,815, forward strand.
ACAGAGCGGTCTACAGTTCTATGTCAGGGATAGAAATCATTTTTGTATACCCTTGAACTGTTGTATGTAACATCTAGCCTCTACATGGCTCCACAGGCCGCTGCAAAATAAAAATAGTAGAAATTGGCCAAATAGAAAGATTCCTAGGTCTAAAACTACCTGGCTGTTAATTACAAAGGCATGTTATCAATTTGTCCAATTTCTGCTATTTTTTCAGCGACCTCTGGAGCCTGGTAGAGGCTATGAAATAAACAAAATCATTAGCAACAGACAAGGGCGTTGACAGCAGAAAGCAGTTAACAATCTTCCATCAGGGTTTGAAATAATTTCTCTGCATACATACACTGCTGCATGTTAGAGCCAAAATTACCTTCAAATTATTTATTTTCACAGGTATAGTTACAACCAGTACAATAGAAAACCCACACTTAGAATTTATATACATGGACTGATGCAGGTTTGTTGCAGGTTACTAAGACATGCACAACTCCAATTTTACGTGGAACTAAGCCTCAGCTACCTACAACTGGAACTGTATTTGTAGGTGGTATTTTGAGCCCTGTCTATGATTAAGTCAGTAGCTAGATAGCTGAACTGAAATGGAGTTAACTGACATGATCTTATACATACTAAAAGTTTTCCTTATCGCTATCTAAACCAAGAAAATGATCATGATCTAACAGTTGCAAAGTGCTAAAATACAGATAACATCATAATGATGATCTTAGCGAGTATTGTCAATATGATAAAATAAATCATGGTTCTTGGTGGCAAATGTGTAAATCTTTGTGCATCAAATCCCTGTGTTTTGGGCACCCTTGAGACAGATTAGCCAAGAGGCTCTGTGGGTGTCACTCCACTGTCATGACTCATGGTAGGAATATCGTGTTAAGTGCCTTTTCCAAGGGCACAACACTGGGGCATGGCAAGGGTCGAACCCGGGACCTATTGGTTCTGAGCCCAACGCCCTAATCATTACGCCATAGCTATACCATTATGGTAGTTCTGTATGGTATTCCGTTATTCATATTCATAAACCCCAGAGGTGCTGGGTTTAAATCCTCTGCCCTAGAAAAAGGAAGGGCACTTTACACAACATTTCTCACTCCCGCTGGGTAAAGATGGGTTCCTGACTTCAGCTGGCGGGGGGGGGGGGGTGTTGATTGGTAAAAGGTGGGTAGTAGAAGAGGGATGGGCACCGCCTTCTAATACCGTGCCTTGGACAACATGGATAACAACCTAGTGCCCATGTGGCCTCACACTATGAACACTGTACTACCTTTATTGCATCTTATTCATAGTGCATGCCATGAGCTCCATGCCAAGCATGCGTCAATGCTTGCTATAGACAGCCCTTCTAGGAAAAGACTTAAGTGGTCAATATAAACGCCATTTATGTCCATATGGAGACAGCATGCGGTGAAATTGGGAAGTTGCTGGCTGTTTCAACCTCAAAGTAAACCATTCGTCAACTGTTAAAAGGGATTGCATGGGTGCTGCATTGCTGATATTCCCCTTTCTCATCCCATACTATACACTCTTGTATTAGGTAGATTAGCCTAATATAACTGAAGTTATGTACCAGTATATGCCATACTTTGTACCTTGTAAAGTTGTTGTGCAATAAAGTTATACATTCTGCAACTAGTGCTGTATATAGGGGAAGCGTGTGTTTTTCATAGGTCATATTCCACATCCGTTTGCGTGCTGGGGAAAATGGAGACCTCTGTTTGCGGTAAACCAAATACAAGGTGTAACAACCAGACAAAACATGCACATGTTGCAAACAAGATGTCGTGGTAATCATTCAGTTGAACTGTTACCCATAATTCTGATATTTAGAATATTACAAACAAGACCACACAAACTAGTGTTACCTATTTATACATGACCATGAAATAACACTATAATATCAAGCAGACAATGTATATTTCATACAAAAGTTGCAGAACATATGACAAATTAGTTTTGTCAGTTCTAATTCTTTTAACCTCACTAGGAACAATATGAAAAGTAATCAATATTTATTGCCGAACAACCTTGAGATCAATTCAAAATGGCTTAGAGTGAAGCTGATCTGTGTGCCTAGAGGACTTCAGCACTCAACCCAAACCATCACATTAAGCATTTATGTTAGCTATTTATAAACCTGTGGCACTTTTCCTCTGGAAGACAGTTTATTATGGATTAAGTTTCAGGAAATGGATTACATTAAATCCCAACAGTCAGGGGAAACTCTTAATGCTTGATTCCTTTTAGAGCACACAGTGTAAGGATGATGATATTCATACAAAGAATTAGGATGTACAGTGCATGTGCACTTCTGCCATTCTATCCAAAGTTTGCATGAGTGGGAATGGGTCTAAAACATCACACAAGCTTGTTTTGCTCTCTGGAAAGACAATGCATTTTACACTGTGGCAGAGCTAAAATGTGCAGCAGTTGGCAGGACACTTTCACAGAAATTTAACTACACTTCGAAACAAAAAATGCAATTTGACAAACTTTCACCTCTTTCCACAACATTCATTTGGATGGAATGACCCTTGACATTTGACCCTTAACCCTGTTGACTTACCTGACATTACCTATACAGCTGTACAAGGTACACAGTATAAGGACGTCATTTGCTGAGAAAAATATGTATTCTTTTATGTTTCAGTTGGCTTCTGGCGGGAACCCGTGGCGAGTGACTGAAATGATGTACACCAACGGGAAAACAGGGCGAAAGTGAAGAGAGGAAGGCACGCCATGCAACAACCTACGGGATTATAGTAGCTCGGAGCCCATGTAACTCGTGCTTAACTACACAAGTCACCATATAGAGTATTTTATCATTGATGTAACATATTATTCATGCTGTGAGATATGTACTAAAGCGGAAAGAACATTATAACAATATTTACCTCGTGCTAGAGGCTGTTGATACGTGAAACTTAGTATGAATAGCTGGCTTTATCTTTAACAGTTAGTTTATCTGTAATACAATTATCAGAATGGTTATTCCGCTTCATCGGACAGTTGATATCACGCATAGATACAAAAAGAGATGCTACAGCTTAAAAACGGAAGGTTGTTGAAGACTTTGACTGCATCAAATAGAATGGAACTACAGGCATACGGTGTTGTTGGATATGCAATATTTGTTGTCCTCATACTTTATCAGGTTTGATACCAAGTCTTTCTTTCGCTGGAATGGAGCTGCAAAAATATATATTACAACGGTTATACTCTATCATGCACCCACTCTTTTTTCATTGGACCAAATTCTAGATATGAATATACTAGATACATTTACAATCCTTTCGCCATTCATTCGTACCTCTATTCATACAATATACAAGCTATAACAATTATGTCACGATGACGCAGTGGTGGCAAAAAGCAGGTAAAAGGTAGAAGGTAAAAGGTAGAAGGTAAAAGATTAATCTACATCACGGTTTATCAGCAAAGCTGTGCTGATTTAAATATCAATTTGTTATCTAATCTGCTAACGTCCTACCAGTTGCTGAATACCTTGGATGCAAACAAAACATAGCGATCATTCATATAATATACTCAGTACAGTACACAACTAAGGGAAGTTGTAACGCACTGAAACATGAACACAATGTCAGTTTTTCGAAAGAAAGCGAAACAAACGACAGTTAATCGAGTCACTAATTATAAAACTCCATACTTTAATTCGACATAATTTTTGATGTAATTTTCCAAGTGAAGGTAAGATCTATAAGTTCTCTTCACAGCAGTTCGTTGACTGAACTAGTTGACCGTGAATGAAGACATGAATAAGGATACCTACACCAAGTGTCGTTCGTGATTTCTGTTGTTGAGCAGATCTAGGGGGAGGGGGCGTTGACTCCAGAACGTACCGTTCAACACCGTAACACATTCACCCCGTTGCTTTCGGAGTCTCAGCCATCGTTCACCATGTCCTGCTGACAGGCATCCATTCGTTGTCAGGGTCACTTATCTGAACTAGTCCACAGAGCAATGAGAAAAGTTGATGGGACCCAATGTTTAAAAATGTGCAAGTAAACATTATGGTGGGAGGGGGGTGCGCACCATTGAAGATGTTTGGTCAGAAAATCTATCTAACAAAATGAAATCCAAACAGGAACGCAACAGAACTTTAATCCCTACCTGCTGCATGTAATGACCTTAAAAGTAGGCCTCTAAGGGCCATCAACACAGAAGATTGACACTGTTGCTCATCCCTATGTGCTTGACAATTCGGTGGCACCGCCATCTTGGATCCTTCGATATCCAAGCAGATGTAGGGTAGAAGGAGGAGGGTTTAAAAGGTGCTCTACTTGAAAGATGCACTAGATGTTGCAAAAACACACGTAAATCACTGCGATCAAGACGGATCCTTATATCTACTTGGAGATTAGGCATATACACAATGTTCGTCTGCGGGTATTCGTCGGAAGACTTTGCTGTAGGTGGAGTGCGTCCGCTTGGAGGGGGGTGTAGTTCTATCAACTCAGTAGCATACAACTTTATGTGATAAAACTCGAAAAAGTTTGGAAATACTCTTTGTCAGATCTGGTTAAATCAAAACTTAGACTAAAAACATTTTGCAAAAAGCCCCTTTTTGCGGATTAAGCGGCAAGTGGAATCTGGCCTTAAAGACATTGTCACATTCAATGTACCTTATCGTGCTGTGCTTGGTCATTGCGAAAGAAAATTTTTCTCCGCTTGGAACTCAGCACTGATGAGAAAGAGTATGGAAGCGGACTACCAGTGGACTAGCCCCTGCTGTAGCGGCCTGTGTGGCCCAAGGGCTATAGAAACGGAGATGGGCGCCGCCCCTATACACCAAAAGTTGTGAAAGGAGTTTGATTGAACTATTTCAACATCAGACTGTTTACTGTCTACAATGAAATAATGTGAATGGGATAGATTGGTACATGAATTTATGAAAGAGAAAGGAAATCACTTGAGGTTTTTCAGCTATACGTCGGTTTCTGTGAAAGATCAAGTCAAGGTAGATTGAAACCGATAAGAAAACGCTTTACAGAGAAAGAAAAAAATTAAAATGTTTCGCCCACACTCGCAATGTTTCAACTACGAAAAACAGCAACAGTTTAGAGTTTACTGCCTGTGACATGTCAGATGAAGCTTTTGTTGCTGACGTGAAAACGTACGTAATGTATTTTGGGACGTTCCCATGACATGAGTGAAATTCTCCATGGGAAAAACGTAGGTTCTCTAACGCCACATTTGGCGCTCCTCAATGTAGTTGAACTCTTATAATCTAAAGTGACTACACAAGCCTGCGTCTACAGCCATGTGTTATTTTCGATTATTTTATTACAGGCCACTTAGCAACCCTCGGAAGAAATGGTTATTGAGTTAACTAGGGCGCTTACGGACGCCGTGCATCTCTCTCCTACCCCAGGGACTAGCGAATCTGCCCACTCAATCCAATTACATCTCTAACGACGGAGCCACAAAGACAACATCCATTCAATTCTACGTTACGATTCCCCTACGGTAACATGTGGGCTGTATAATTGACATTTCTGCGTCGACACACGGGGTTGCTGGCGTCAATGGTGAAGACAACATGTTCATACCTAAAAAGTACACGCATATAATTCAGTATCTATTCATTGTAATCACATAATAGGTACAGTGTTCAACCCCCGTCACGCGTACATAACACATGCTTACTTTAGTAATGAACTCTGGCTAATAGGGACACGACTGTTTGACTCCGCACAACGAGGATAGGAATGGGAGGTAAAAACAACATCAATGTGCATTTTCGACTGATCTTCACAAAATCCTCACCTACTAGTTTTAACACTCATACGCATACTCGGTTAAAACATACGGATATATGATGTTTGTTTTTGTGTGCTACAAACTACCCCTTTCCTTTAATCACGCGTTTTAGGGACGTTCATAAAGGACAGCAAGGTACTGCTATTCAGTCAAAGTCGCTTAGTTGTGCTAGCTAGCTATGGGTGCCAGAGGGTTTACTCGAAAATGTTGAGAGAAGACCGGCCCCCTGGCGGCGCGTTGACTCTTGTCGCTGGTTTGCGGTTGCGTCTGCTGATCGGGGTGCCTATCTCGTCATCGTCACCTTGCTTCGTGTCGCCTGCAGAACAGTGGAAGGAGAAACATTGGTTTAACAAAAATGGCTTCTGTGTAGGCTTCTTACCTCATCCCGAACCATAGTAAAGTAAAGTATACAGTAAAGCAGGCATCCTCAATTGAGGTGAAACATGATGCCTTTTCAAGTGGCTAGCTAGTAGTAGTGCAATGCGGCTTCGCCACGGCTCGCGTTTTGGGCCAAGCACACCGCGTCACCCCTACTTTTCTCGATACGTGTGTTGGTTTCTTTTACGTGCAAAGGTTTGACGCTTGAGGCTTACGCCCGAAGGTCCCTCATACACGGGGCCGCCGGCTTTACGTCACCATCCGAAATGACGAATGCAATCCCTTACAACATGTCCGAGCTGAGCCGACCCTAGGATCGAACACGGGCCCCAGGATCCACGGAATTTGATCCAGATGACGAAGCAGCGGGGTTGCGTTACCGCTTGCGCCACAGGGACATGCCACTTCTCAAAGGTTTTAGTTTGACGTTGTCCCATACACAAAATGTGGTATCATCAAGACCTAGTCACGTATCTAGTATCAAGCCAATCCAGCCAGACCTTCTCGAGTTATCGTGTTGACAGACAGACAGACTGACACACGAACGCTGCCCCAAACTGAACCTTCTCTTGCGATGTTAACAAACTCTAAACCAGTACTGACAGAAGCTGTAAATGGGTAACGTTACTCATAACGACCTAGAAACATTAATTCACCTGCTTCTTTCTTCACCATTACATATTGAAACCCATCTAGGACGTCCTGACATTTCTTTTGAAGCATCCCCTTTATGTAACTTGAGCGTTTTTCAAACAGTACATAATTTAAGCATCTAACCCCAACAGGGAAATCTTATCCTAGATGCAGGTGACCAGGGCAGCTAGGGACAGCCGAAATGTCAGGAAATGTCATGTAGATCTCGGCTGAAGGAGCGCTTTTGTGTGGAGAAACCAAATGAGTGGAACCGACGTCATTATGACATCACCAATGGCACTCGGAAGTGGCAAACCAGCAAATCCCGCTGCGATTAAAGCTAGAATGTATATCTTCGACAGTTTGTTTTGGATTATAAGGAGGCCTTGGCATTTGGACTTGTTGGACTTGGCATTTGAATTGCGCGTAGGTTGCAAGTTTTGTCATCTTCGGAGCCGGAAAAAAGAAGCAGAACGTTCGAACACGAGGCATTTTAATGCATGCATACGTAAATGAAGAACAACGCTAGGCATTAGATCTTCAACAGCTTGTTTCGAAATATAAGAAGGCCTTTTCATTTGGACTTGACATTTAAATTGTGCGTAGGTTGCAAGTTTTGTTATCTTTTGAACCGAAAAAAAACCCAGAACACAAAGCAAAACATTTGAATCTATGCATACTTATATGAAGAACAAAGCTAGGCATTAGATCTTTAACAGCTTGTTTTAAAATATAAGTAGGCCTTGGCATTTGGACTTGACATTTAAATGGTGCAAGGTTGTAGATTTTTTCATCCTCGGAACAGGAAAAAAAGCCAGGTTAACGGCTTGATTTTCAATATAACGGGAGGCGCGCATTTGGACTTGAAATTTGAGTAGTGCCTACATTGGAGACTGTGTCATCCAGAAAGAAATGTTTGACTATGCACGTGAATATGGTGAACAAAATCAAACCTTTTTTATTCAAAGATTTCTTTTGGTTTCCTAATCTATAAAATCCTTGCTCAATTTTGATTTTGTATTCCAAACGCCCCCCACCCCCATCTGTTCTAATACACATGCGTTCAAAGGATTAATAGATGTACTAAATAGATTTACATGTGATTAAAAGAAAGTCTATTAACGTTAAGCCATGTCTATTCATCATTATCGTTATCAGCACCACAACAGGCTAACAGCATGAAATGCAATAACAACTACTAAAGATGTATAGAATGTGTGCAATAATGTTCTTACGATGGTGGTTATAAAGGGTATCGGCAGTAAAATGCAATCACGCGGAAAATTCGGTTAGGCCTAGGAAGACAAATGTTGCGTTTCCGATTACGGTATTGAAAAAAATCAGGGTCGGAATGTTGGCATTCTCTTTATTTCCTTTTTTTCAGATTTCGGCTGAATGGATCTAACAGATAAAACTGAAAGGCATGAAGACACACCGTATACTGAAAAACTGAACAAAGACGTACAATGTTAACTACGCATTCTTACATCAACTGTTTAAAGTAATAATCTGAAAAAATAGTCCGAAATACAAAAAGCCTGTTTGAAATTTCATCACTCGGATATTTTTTGTCCCTTGCTAACTGTCGTCCAAAAAAAGGCCTAGGGTCGGCGGGTTTTTTCTAAGGTCGGTTGGTTTACTGGAAACACAACCTGTTTATCTAGGCCTTATTGAAAACATAAAATCAATTTTTTACACCTAATACAAGTGAAAAGTTCCGTTACCAGAGAGTGTAAACTGGGACTCGTGGAGGTTCCGGATGGGGCGGGGCGCCCGGGGTTGATACCCGGCAGCTACGGACGGAGCGGTCTGCGCCACTGGCCCGTCATGTTCCATCCGGATCACCGCGCGCGGCAACAGGTACTGCATGGAGGAAAACATTGGCTCATCATAACATGCTTTTAAAAAAGATGCAAAAAACAGAGGTTCTGCTGTAGTGCCAAGGTCACATACTAGGGGGCCAAAAATCAAACTTGACCATCGTCTTTTCAACACCTACCCATATACAAAATATCATCGTAATCCATCCAGAAGTTCTTGAGTTATGCTGACTACAATAATCCTTGTCCTGAAGACCTGAACCATCCTGGTTGTCTAAATGTATCCGGCATTGTTCCATGATTACAAACTATTTCCAGTCACAATACAGTAACGGCACTGAGTGTAAATGGAGTTATTGTGCTGGTGATTTCAAATTCACAACGGAACTATGCTGAATGCCTCAACATCTGACTGTCCTCGTCTAACAGTTAAGAGCCATGCATAAACATTGCGATAAAAGAGATCGTCGCACGTAGCAGACGGTGCTGCTAGATAAGGCCACCTTGATGAGGAGAATCTCCTTATCTTAAGCTGTGATCCTGTTGGTTACGGATCTGTACGTTCTGCTTGAAATGAACAACTCAAGAAAATCCACAGCAATGAAATAAGATTATTTCAATACTGGACCGACGATCACGTATCTGGCAACGGCTATTGTCTTGTTCAGATATTTTGGTTTGATTGCTCTGCATAAATGGGCAGAAAATGAGTCTGATGATATGATAGCGAGCAAGCCAATTGCAATGAAACATTGAAACATGAAAAGCGAAACATTCGAATAGTTTCGCTATCTATTCAGTGCGCAGGTAATCCAAGGAGTAATGTCTTAGAACTCTGAAGAAGCAGTTCTAACTTTTGTCTCTTCCGTTCTCCCTTCTCTCTCTCCTCTTTCTTTAGCAATCTCCCATACATACTGGAAAGTTGACATTAATCCGCAAAATACCAAATGGACAATCCAACAATTGGACACAATTGCTGCAGTAGGAACTCTGAAGAAGCTTTTTTTAACTTTTGTCTCTTCTTTTTCTCTCTTCTCTCCCTTTCTTTTTCTCTAGCCCTCTCCCACAAAAACTGCAAAGTTGGCATTAATCCGTAAAATAGCAAATGACCAATCCAAGAATCGGACAAAATTGCTCAGGAAGAAACTGTTCACCTTTGCTCTGGCGTCCAGCCTGCCGTAGATATGATCACAATGGGCCTTTCTGTCCACGAAAACGCCGTGACCCTCCGAATTGGCAACGATCTGAAATCAGATTACACGCATTAAAAGCTATGCTCCATTGCCCTCATATCTTTGCTGTGGAACCAAAAGGCTATTATTCCTGGTGGTAAGCCAAAGGGCAGGCGTCGCGTTGATTAACTTGTAGTGATTGCCAGACAATCAGCCATTATAGCGATATGCATGATATGCCTTTCCAATTCTACACAGCTGCAAAGAAATAGAAAACTACTTAGCCTTAAAAGTTTTATTTTCTTGTTTTATATTCCGCTGTTTCCTTTATAATTAAACAACAAAACATCGAAACAATTCTTTACCATTTTACTCTATGTATGTGATTAAGAATGAGCATCGAAATCATGGAAGTTTCTTCACCTGATCGTCTTTGAAGATGACCCTTCCCTTGGACAGAGTGACCACTGGAACGCCATGGACCTCCATCCCCTCGAAAATGTTAACGTCTGACGCCTGGACGGAAAAACAGGTTCCCCTTACATATAGTGCAGACAATACCAAGGAGTGCATACAACATTTGAAGTCTAGCTACAATTTACTACAATTGAACGGAAATGAACGACACTCAACAAAACTATGATATTGGTATGAATAATCTCATGAAGTGTCCGCAGACTTCATTTCATTTGATACAGCACAGGCACAAGATAACCGAAATGTTCTACCGCAACCTGTGAACGAGTCAAAAATCGTAAACTAGTTCAAATCCAGTTTAAATAAACAGTGGGAGAACAGGAAATACAGCACATATGGATAGAGACCAGACCTGTATACTACAGGCAGTGCTTCTTTCCCTAAGATGGTATTAGTGTATCAAGATGGCATCAGAAGCGCTCAATCCAGTTGTTTTATAGCTACTGTAGTACAAGTAAAACAGGTGTTTATTAGGCCTAATGAGCATAGTTGTAGCTAATTGGCAATTGAGACTGTCTTTACTGTGTGTTAACGGTTACCTGATTATGGCTGCTTGCTGAGATGGTCCTGATCGCCTCCGGATCCCAGATGACGATGTCTGCATCCGAGTCTACTGCAATCTTACCCTACAAGAAAATATATTCAAATACTCGTATTGAGCGAAATAAAGCAAGATAGAATACATGTATATACGATAATACGTGTTTCAAATAGCACATACCTTTGATATGTTCAAATTCTAAGTATTGCAGTTCATTACTTTTTGTGTTGGTAACAAATAGGTACCACGCTTATCGAAAAGAGTAGGGGTAATCCTCGGTGTGAGTGGGTCATAACCATTTCGGTCTACTCGGGGTAGGGAATGTTCCCGAACAGCTTTCGTAACCCCTTCTTCTCCTGTTCTTTCAGTTAAAGTCCTCACTCTCAGTGAGAAGGGAGGCTGTTTCAGTCACTCGAACTCAGTTAGATACCTAGAAGTGGTCTCTTGGCCTCGCACTGAGCAAACTCCTTAGAACAAAGTCAAGAGGCAATATTATAGATTGTGATAATGTGATGAGATGTACCTTTCTGGGATAAAGGTTGAAGATCTTTGCTGCATTGGTACTGGTCACCGCCACAAAGGTGTTTTCATCCATTTTTCCAGTGGCCTAGGAGGATAAGAAAACAGGAGTGTTAAAGCACTTTTCCATCACTATTCTGACGTCTGTTTCAACAGTACATCTGGGTGCTTTTCACTACTATACTCAGCCACAGGCAGAACGCTAAGGAACTGCCATGCTGCCACGGGTCCCAGTTGTAAGGCCAGGACGAAACAACTAAAGACCCTTTTTACACTGTTCTGTATCTAAAACGAATCAGTGTCGTACTCAATCATTCACGGTCCTCTATTCACGCCTAAATCAAGCAATGTATGTGATTGTTTGTGCCAATGCGTACATTTTTTTTTTGAAATTTTCAAAAACAATACAAAATTTAGGGCGAGAAAAAACCGTATATGTTAGTACGTAAGTTTGCAATTTGTCACGATAAAACAAAATCAGTCATTCATTAAGACGAACGCATGTTCATCCTATAGATACATTCAACTACATTCTGTGTACATATAGGTAAATATATCAAAGAATGTTTAGATATAGCTAGTGGTGTAAGTGATAGGTTAACTCAACATGTTGAATTATTCATATACTTGTACGCAGGTTAATTCTTTTGTATCCCACTATTTGTTTGCACGTGTACAGTTGTAGTAGACCTTACGAAAGTCACTGTACTTTTGTTGTGTCAATAAAGATTGTTGTATAAAGCAACCCTGCAGCCTCACCACGCCGTTCTCCCACACGATAGACATGCGCTCCTCGATGCCGTTGACACCGTGCGGGATGAGGGTGAAGTCGGTCTGTCCCGCGGCCCGCTGCGCGGTGGTCCAGGAGCAGTGGGCGGACCCCGTCACCTGCAGATCACCGCTGTGGGGAGTACGGCACAGGAGACAAGATCAGTCAGCGGGGAACAATATCAGTCAACGAGGTCATCCTTGAGCTTTTGAAGTTTACTGAGAATGACTACAGTATCACGCTTAAAGCTGAGCGAAGGTCCAGAAACAGTGGGCGGACCCGGTCACATGCAGATCGTCGCAGTGGGGAGTACCGTACAGGAGACAAGATCAGTCAACGGGGTCTTTGACGGGGTCATCTGTGAGCTTTTGAAGTTTACTGGTAATGACTACAGTATCGTGCTTTAAGCAAGCTCATGGATTCTCGACTGCCACCTTTACACGCTTTATGCTTAATCTCAGAAGGAGCACCTTTATCGGAATGTAAACATGAAGATCTGATCGCCAGAAGTTTACTTTTTAATGCTGAAATTGGAAGTGCCTTGTATACCTAAAAAGCTTTGTGAATGGTATTTATCTGGACCAGGAATACCTTTTCTTCCATTGCCTCTTACCTCCCGGCCCCTATGTAAGTCAGTTACACACTTTTATACCTACCTGAGTGGAGTGAGAAAAGTCACGTAAAGTGCCTTTCGCAAGGGAACAACATTGGTGGTATGTCAGGGGATTCGACCTCTTGGACAAACACCTTAACCGTTACGCCAACACGACAGCAATGGTGGCGTCGGTGTGGCATAATGGTTAGAGCATTCAGATGTCAAACAAGGGGACCCAGGTTGTCGATTCCAGGTTGTCCCCAGACATGTCTGGACAAGCGCCCCGACGTTGTGCCCTTGTGAAAAACACAGATTTCCTCACCTCACTCAGGTGCAAATGAGTACCTAGCTTTGTCTAGGGACGTCCCTCGGATAGGACGTTAAATGGAGGTCCCGTGTTTGAGGAGAGCCACACATTGAGCACGTAAAAGAACCCACCACATCTTTCGAAAAAGGGTAGGGGCATGCCCCGATGTGAGTGCATCAAACCATTCCGGCCTAAATAAATGCACACAAATCATAAGATTTCTCACTTGGCGAGCAGGTCCATTAGGTATCCAGGCGTGGTCGGGTCCGGACGAAGGGGTGGTGACGTCACGTGAGCTGCCGCCTCGCGCCATTTTGTGTTCCAGTACTGGGTGCCATCAGTGCCCAGGCTGGCGGCAATGGGCTCACCAAACACTACATAACCTGTCAAAAATATACGTGAAACGTTTTCTATTGTCTTTCAACAAACCAAAGGTTCCCCTCTATGCACTACATGGTATACGTGAATGGTTTTCTATTGTCTTTCCATCTTTGGCATAGTAAAGGTAGCAATAGACTCAACAAACACCAAATAACCTGTGCGAAATATACGTGAAAGGTTTTCTATTGTCTTTTATCAAACCAAAGGCTCCCCTCTATGCACTACATGGTAAACGTGAAAGGTTTGCTATTGTCTTTCCATCTTTGACAGAATAATGGTAGGAATAGGCTCACCAAACACTAGTATATAACCTGTACAAAAATATACGAGAAATGTTTTCTATTGCTTTCTTTTAATCTTTATTATCTATTGTTATTAAATCTTTGGCATAATCAACAAAGCGGCAATATGTTCATGTACATGATATACATGTACGTTAAACGTTTTTTTAATTGTTTTTTGATCTGCGACATAACCTATGCGACAATAGGATCCTAAAACAGTTCAATATTACCGCTACAAAATACGGCAAAACTTTCTATCTTCAATGCGTTCATAATGGCGGCTTCTGTAACATTACAGTGAGCTCTGGAAGGGCCTGTTAGCTTTGTAAGGGCGTAGTTCAGGCAGTTAGGCTTCCTGCACGTTTAACACTGTTGACATGTCCTCAACAGGAGGAAGAAAGCCCACAGAGAGTAACTGCCAACTAGATCGTTAGTGTGAAGCACGGGGCGACTTTATAACCTGATTGTGAAATGCACATAGTTGGAATACGTAAAGTAGCAGACGAGTTCTTCTCGTACGATCAAACAACATTTAACAAGCTTTGGGAATATTGCATAAGCTAGATATCAAAAGTCTTTGAGAAGAGGATGGTATAAACGACTGAATAGAAGGACTATGATGTCTAGAATGTCGTCTTTATCAGAATTCGCACTTCGTAGGTAGTGTTGTTGATGTCGCAGTCATCGCGCCATGTGATAGTAATGCGTTGGTCAGATTAGACATGTGCTAAACACAGGCTACTCTTTTACAGAAATGGGATTGAGCCCGGTCGTGTTCCCCCTATTCTTTCACCATAAGAAAATTTCATTAATTTGTAAATGATTAAAAAAATGAAATTCCACTATAACAACTGTTTGGATTATTGGGGGCTAGAATACCTTCAGAATTGAAGAAATGGGATACATAATCCGATCTCGCTATACATCTAACTAAGTCGTGGCTTACAACCGATGGGGGGGGGGTGACACAATGAGTAACCCTAATGTCAATAACAGAGTCAAAACTCTGCATGGCATTGGCAGTATCGTGACGGTTCTCACGTCAGCACGCAGCATGTACGCCATGTGTGTAACAACAACTCTGACAGCAACGTCTCTAAATCATTTCCCATTATAACAGCGGAAACACTTCTTGTTGTGTAACTCCCCGAAGCGTGCGTACCTACGCAACGACAGGGAAGCTGCTTCTTCACTTCATCTTCAGGCAAACATGCGGCTACGTCTGCTAATGAACTGTCAGGTCCATTTTGAATATTCTAGAATCTTTATTCAGTAAACTGTGAGGGGGCTGTGTGAGCGAGAAGCCTGCTCTGGTACTTAAGTGAAGAAACCTACTGGGGTATGGTGAGCGCCAACAACTGACAGCGTACCGGAGGCAGTGAGCGGTCTGATCACTACTTCACTGTCACCACGTAACAAAAGCCACAGGATTAAAACTAGCAGGGAGTCCGGAGGTTGTGGAGTATTTTGATATTTTAAAAAACACCCAGCGTGCTTTTCATTCACTTGTCACCACGTAACAAGACACAAAGACAGCCTTAAGTTAACATAAATAGGGCATCATTTTAAACAGCATTTCTTCTCTCTCGTCTAATTTAGCCAGAAACATCGTGTTTAGCGTTCTCTTTCCGCTGATAGACTCGATCGTATGCACAGGATCTAATTTTAACTAGTATCTTTTCTCCGTGAACTTCCCTTGACTTCTCCTGACTTTCCTATGACCAAAGCGGTCAGAAACATCATGCCCGACACAAGCCCTACTTACCGATGGGTTAAACGTTCGCAAAGAGAAATATCCATGTTGATAACATTTTACGTACTACGTTTCCCCTAGTAATGTCACAATAGATATACAACATTGGCTTACACGTAGACAAATATAAACAGCTGCCTTCTCAATATCATTGTACATGAAAAAGCCAAAGCACGCAATTAGCTGTACCATTTTGGCCAATGATAGGCTTTAATCTTCTAAATCCACTCATCATAACGGATGAAAGGAGCGCGGTTTCTCAGATATGCCTTACCTTTCTTCCGACACTCGGCTATGACGTCAGCAGACCCCTTGCTCATCACGCGTACCACGTAGAGTGGACAGTTGGCCTGAGGAAGCAGACGGTTATCGTCATAATTACGGTATTGAAGTAAGCAACATCAGGTAACATCTAACAGTTACATTACGTGTTGGACATTGCATTAAATTAGCTTCAATGACCAAAGCCGGTGTGCGATGGTCCAAGCCTTACAGTCTTGTCTGGGTTGACATTTTGAAAAGGTGATAGTTCACCTGTTATGTCAATCCTTCCACAAATGTGGTAAATCTAAATCTAAAAAAATAAAAATTAGAAAAGCAACACTATTTCCTATCAAAGAAAAGCCGCAATGTATGACCCAACTATGTTTACTTTTACTACTTCTCCTGATCTCAGCTGCATGGACAGTGTGATAGCGCTCTCCGAGCAGAGGACTGGGTCCGGCTGGTTTTTGACGTGTTTTTTTAGGCGTTTTTGTCGGGATATGTACTTTATCATGTTTTTTATGTGGGTTGGTGACATAAACAAAACACATGGCAAAGTAGAAAGCCCGACAACAACGCATAAAATACGTCAAAAACCAGCCGGACCCACTTCTCTGCTTGGAAAGTATGGATAGTGTGCATCTCCTTCTGGAAGCTCCGAGCGGTCATTTGAAAGGTCCTCCAGGTCCAATACTCCATATGAATGACCCAATTAGGCCAATGCTTAGGCCAGTGATATTCTATATTCAACCATCTAAGGGAACTTTGATTGCTTTTCTCAGAAGTCTTTGTCAGTTTGTCCGATTGAACAGCTCTAAATTCAAACGGCAGAAAACTTCAAACATACCAGAACACACTGTACTTGTGCTCATTCGAACTTTGATCCTCGAAAAAACCACACACAAGGTGAAACTAATCACTGCTTGGAGGCTCGAATAAAGTTCTAAACGTGAACTACGCGGCTACAGCGTCTTTTCTGAAGATAGGGTGTGAGTTTGTACGGTTGGCTTGAGGTTGTCCACTACTATATGTATATCAATGAATAGTTTCATCAGGTTGGTAAAGTCACTGAATAAAAAGACTCTTTTTACACAACCAAGAGATTTATTCCACCGACGTTTCGGTGACCGTCTGTCACCTTCTTCAAGGCAATTCTGACTGGTTCACATAGTAATGCAGCACAGATGTTGCTGCTTATACATAATGAGATGCATTCCAAAACGCAAAATATATGTCTACTTCAAACATACCTGGTCAGCTATGGTAATGGCTCTTTGAACTGCTTCTGCCTCCACCTGAAAGTGCATCGACATTATTATTACTATTCCGTAGCAGTTCTTGAAATATCCATGTGTTCCATTTGTCATCATTGTTAACTTGCAGTGTCTATATATATATATATATATATATATATATATATATATATATATATATGCATTGTTCCATGTTGCAATTAGCCCTCGGGCAAGAACTTGCATGAGGCAAATGAAACTCATTAATATGAAAGTCACGAAACCTCAAACCCATCTTAAATCAATCTGAAAGTGAACAAACGTTGTCAAAACTGATGAAGACTTCATTCAGATCTTGCCCCTGGCCATGGATACAGCCGTGGTTTGTGTGCGAGATCCCGACAATAATAGATTCGTCTTCCATTCTGCTTGAAGTTTTTTGGGCTCTTATTGCTGTGACTAAAACATGTGCCTCTCGGTAGAAGACATTTCTTAACTTTACCATGCTAGAGAACGCATTGGCAGCCAATGTATCATTAATGGGTCTCAACTTATGTTCTAGGGATACTGGCTGTATTGGGTGGTATTAGCCTGTGGCATTAGTACCATCTACTGACAGAAAAACTGTCTCGACAAAAGGTCAAAGGTCACTAACCTCTTCCGGTCGGCTCAGCTCATGTCCTTCCGGTCCGACGACTCCTTGTTTGATCATCTCGTCCTCTCCCTGCGGAAAATATATCATACCTTATCACAATCACGCTGTATTTATATCATACCTTATCACAATCACGCTGTATTTATACCATACCTTATCACAATCACGCTGTATTTATCCATAATGGTTGTAATAGATATACTATGTGAGTAACTTATTGCAAAAAAATAAGGCAATACAATCATACAACAGCAGCCCGTATGGGCTGAAATAGAGTATGATTAATAATACGACAAGAATTGACGAAGGCCTTGATGAAAGTAGATATAATGCATAAGAAGTTTGTAAATGATAACATCTATTCAAAACCGATACTATGTTTATACTGATTATAAGCCGTTTAACATTCTAAACTTTGCAAATAGTAAATATTTCAGATCGGTAACACTAAGGATATTTTTGACATATAAGTGGCATATTTCAAACATACCAACTGGACTGTTTTAATAGAAATTGATTTTAAGTGTCCCTTTCTTAGTATCTGTTTTAATATTTTTGAGTTTCATTGTGTTCTTGTAGTTTTTATAGAAGCGTACATGAAACAAAAAACAGGTCACTAGACCTGAGATGTATTCATCTGTCTAAAAAAACTGAAACTGTTTTGTACCTTATATGTGAACTTATACAACTGTTTAGAGAGAAGTAGCTGAAGTTGTAGCTATCTGAGTGGGAAACTGTAAATGCAGAAATGTTAGCGGGCATCTTATGTAGTGAGGAGAAAACGGAATGTTTGCAGTAGTTTTGAGTTCGAGTTTGAAACAACTAGTGGTCCTACAGTCACAAAATTGAACGGCTTTTCGCAGTGGCTTGAAGTTTGCGGTAAAGTCAAGTTCACCGCGAAAACCGCGAACATCAAACCACCACGAACATTTCTGAATTTACATTTACTAGTCTCTCAGTAGGGACGATAATCATAATCATCACTGCTCCTCCGCAGGAACCCCTCCTTTGACCAAGGACTTTGACTGATCCCAGTTTTTTTTTTCTCTTGCCAAACGCTAGGGAAGAAGACTGTGTAGTTTCCCGCAGGGGATACACTTGTCTATAATCTATATTGTTCTCACGTCTACTCTGTGCTCTGTAGCCGTGTCGTCTCCAAAGTGGAATACTTCTGTACGACACCCAGGGGGACGCTTGAAAGCCAGTCGACATTTCCTGAACCTTCTGGACCATGAATTCTTGACATCCCTTCCACGGCACTGCTCAAAACAACGCTAATGGCTCGGATGCATCATGTATTTCTGGATTCGAGAAGACCTCCTAGTACGATACGCACTCGCTTCACTTTCTTTAATGGTTCTACCCGCTGAGTTCAACTGTTTTATGGCCATTAGAATAACAACTAGTAAATTCAAAAGATTGATTTAGATATGGTTCATGTCAAGATATATCAACGTTTTTATGTTTCACATTACAACTTTTGTTTCTACTTCGGTTTTTGACAGACACTGACGACGTGGCACTGCACTCAATTTTTTATAACTTATATTAACAGCGTCACGTACAGATGCCAACTTTGAGATGAAACTTCAGAGTCAGCATGTTTTATGGCCAATAAACTAACACAACCCTTAGATTACAAAAGATTGATGTAGATATGTCAAGATATGTCAATGTTTCAATGTTTTATTTTATAAAACGGTTTTATATTGAGTTTTGCAAAAGGTTTCAATTACTAGTATACATGTAAGTACTGTAGTGTCTACATATACTATATCATTGTATATATCAATGTTTCCATGCTTACCTTTACTTTTTAATACGGTTTTATCCTTTTAAAAGATGTCTCAAACTTTCAACTATCATACGTACTACGTACGTTTTGTAACTTGAATTATCACGGAGAGCTGACTACTAGTTATTTTTAAGTCTCTAACTTAAGACTCTCTGCAAGAAACCTTTTCTTACTACGCCTTATTCTGAACTTCGTAAATTCCCAGTTTGATCAATGTTAACGAAGGGAAATGATATACTGAGGAAAACATACAAGTTTGTGATAAAACTCCGCTCCTCAGTAAGATTCCTCTTTGCGCATCATGACCGACCATGGGGTTCAGTGAAAAGGTGTTGTTCTAGCGACCTCATCAGTGTCTACATACATCATAGGAGCAGTGAGAAATCATAATGCAAACAATTATGATGATGTTAGTACATTGTATTATCATCGTTAGCATTATCATCGTTAGCATTATCATCGTTATCATTATCATCGTTATCATTATCATCGTTATCGTTATCATTATCATCGTTATCATTATCATCGTTATCATTATCATCGTGCTTTTGCTTCCCGTAGCCAGGGTGTCCCGCAAAGTGTTTAGTCACTGCTGAAGTGAAGCCTTGGAAAGACACTACTGCAAACTTTCAACAAATGAACTGGTCCATGTATTAATTGATGTATCTATTCAAGGAAAAATAGTTGTCTTCATAAGACATTGGATGAATTTCGTACAATATTGTTTGATGTCATGAAAAAAGCAACAAATAGATGAAATGTGACGGGCGTTCATTCCGTATGTGATATTGTGATGTCTTTACCTTAATCTGACTACTAGTACTATGGAAGTGATTGAAATTGGACCATTTTCAAGTTTCAACACGACTTCATTGGCTTGTCGTAGTTAAAAGCTAAATTGAATAGCGGTTTCTTATGACTTATTTCTATTTGTGCTTGCACAAAAGGGTACATATCATACTTGGTACGTTTGCAAGTACTTCTTATCCAAGGATATCTGTAAACATAGGAGAAAGTTTTGTATCTGCGTGGGTGAAAACTGGGAGCAATGTCCTTGAATGACTACATTGCCCTGACGTGGCTGCCTTTTATAGCATGCCTGTAGGTGTTTACGTGGGTGAACAACAAGGCCATCTATTGGTAAGCCATTACCAAGGTTAACAACCCCATTGAGTGTCTAGAAATAAAGCTTGAAGGACAAAATAACCACGAGAGAGGCTAAGTGTAGCGAAGGGGATAAAGAAATAGATTAGCCCATGTCCATTTGCAGGTCTCAGTGAGCCTCTTATGTGTCGTCGTGTGTCACAGAAAGTAGATGCACACATCAGTCCATATTCAAGTCAACGATTAAAGAATTGTAATCATGATGGTACCCCCCCCCCCATTGCTGCAGCGCCTGTGCAGATCCTTGCCTATACCTTATTTGTGTCACATAAACTTGTCATGAATTTTCAAATTGATAAAAACAACTCTTATGACAAATAATAGCACAAGGGCATGCAGTCAACACCGTCATTACTCCGAACCATTGAAAAAATAAGATCTCTTGAATCCTGTCTTATGTTGTATAAAAGCGCCACCTTCCGAACGAAACAGTACTACAGACTGTAACCTGCAGAGAGCAGACATGAGATAACGTTGACAGTTTTAATCCTTGAAACAATTTTGTTTCTTGGCAGTCACAAAAATAGTTGAAAATCTAGGAGGAGGGGTCAATCCTAGTGTATTTGTCCATTAGAATATACTTACAAGTAAGCTTTGTTTAAACACGGCACCTTAATGCACCAGGGCAACAGCGTACTATGCTTTTGCAAGAAGCCCGGTTTGCCATGATGTAAATCGCTTTCGTTGCCAAACTTCATGCCATAAGAAACAGATGTGTATTACCTGCTTTATGACGTCACCGTTTTCAGCATGGACCAGCGCAAGCGCACCGAGGTCTCTCATGTGGCAAAACGCTTGGTACAGCTGTGGAATGAAATAACAATTTGTTTGTTTGTTTGTTTGTTTGTTTGTTTGTTTGTTTGTTTGTATTGCATTGCATACCGGGTAAACCACCTCATATCGTACAGGTGTCGAATGAAACAACATGGGCATACTGAAACCCCTCTGTTATGCTTCCTGACAAAGATGCATACAATAAATGTCTCATATTTTACATTAGATTTGTACGACAAGGGCGCCGCCTGTCGCTTATCACTGGAACTGCACTAATCAGTTTGTTTTCTTGGCATTTAGATGGGGTAGGGGTACATTAGGGATAAAGGTAGTACATACACAATATGATACAGTTGACAGCTTTGACATGCTTATTCTGAGCCTTCTGGCATAGCACATGTTGAAATCCAAGACAAAATCTCACCTCAGAGTCGCTCAGTTGCCACTTGTCCTTGTAAGACATGAACACTAAGAAGGCGTTCACACCTAAATGGTGTAAAATAAGAGGTTAGGTAAACTTTAAGACGATAATTGTGACATACGTGTAGAGACATTGAGTATTGATGATGCAATCAATCCAACGTGAATTGAAGTTTTGCAGTGCCCAACTTTCAACCGTACAGGTACGCCCTCTGGCGATTATTTGGAACTATGCACTGAAACTGAACATGCATGCTTCAAGCCAAGGCAGCAAGCTTACCCCGTTAGGCAACGTTTATGAAAGTAATTGTGAGACAAGTGCCAACATGTTGAGTACTAATGAATCATATGCATTGAACTATAAAACTACATTTTGTGAAGACGCTTATCTACTTTGCTGATTTCTACCCTTAGTAAGATCCAGAGATTTACAGTGCCCAAATGTTGCTGGTACAGGTGCGCCACCTGGCGGCTATGTCAAACTACGCACTTAAGCAGAACAAGCAAGATAATTGTGATATACGTGTAAGGATATTGAGTATACATGATGCAATAATTCCAATATGACCTGGAACTTTACAGTGCCCAACTTTTAACGGTACAGGTGCGCCCTCTGGTGGTCATTTTGAACTAAGCACTGAAACTGAGTGTGGGCAACTAACCACGCTGATGCACGAGTTTCTCCATGTCGATCTTGACCTTGTTGTCCCATTTGGTGATGGCGACGTTCAAGGCGTAGTCCCCCACCACGCTGTCGTCTGCCATGGCGCGCCACTTGTCGTACGACTCGACCAGACTACAGTCCGAGTTGTCCAGAACACAGTCGACTTTGGTAAAGATAAAAAAGACGTTAATGTCAATTGCCAATGATAATCGTCCGTTTTGTATACGTCGTAATTCTTCTTTGTCTTTTAAATCATATTTTTGCATTTGCCGTCATGTGTAAATTATGAGAGGTCTATAAACAGTTTTAGTTCGGTGCGCCATCTGGTGGTTATTAGAGATCATGCACTGCTCATCTATTCTATAAGATACAACATATACTTCGTCTTTCCAATTTTGTTTTCAACAACATCTTTAAGGCCCCAATTCTACTAGACGGCGATCGCACTTTGACCTAAATCGGATAAATGTAACCCTTGATTTCACAATTGGAACATCATGCAAAATGTAAAAGTATGACTGTTAAGACAACAAAACACAAAAAGCGTATTACTACTAAAAAAGATTAGTTTTTTATCTACGAAATTCGTTGAGCATTCTGTTAGATTTCAGGTCATAGAGAGCGCGCGGCGAGAGCGCCGTCCTAGTGGAATGCATGGGGGTTTAAAAAATGAAAATGACGTACTGATCATGGTGGTCCCTCCGGCTGCTGCGGCCTTGGTGCCCTGGGAGAAGTCGTCCACGGAGGTGATACCATTCTTGCGGAACTGCAGGTGGGTGTGGGTGTCGATCCCTCCCGGGATGACGAGCTTCCCCTCCGCGGAGACCGCAATGGTATCGTCCGGGACGCTCAGGTCATGGCCGATTTGTCTGAGAATACATGACAGACCACGTGAAGTAGCTTATTGATTGATATTCACGCTTAGGGAGAGGATCATTTCATTACTGAATCGATTCATAGTTTTTAATCAAAAATCAGACACTATGCTTATGAAATGAAACCGAAACTACAATTCTACGTCGAAGGTTTTGTTACTACATGGCATACTAATGTGCTTGCAGTTGGTGCCTTCTGTTGCTGTTTTTTAACAGTTTATTGTTTATTCTAATTGAAAGATAAATTTACATGCGCAGGAAATGGCATGTGCCTCCCTGAATTATGTACAGTTTTTTTTTTTTACAATGGGTTGTTAAGAATATAAAACGATAACACAGCAGCTAACACACCTGTTGGTCACAAAGCACTACTACATTTGGTTTTAGAACAACAAGATTAATTTGATATGATACTTACGCGATGATGCCGTCCTCCACATACACATCCGCGCTGAAGGACCGATCATCGTTCACCACAGTCCCGCCCTTGATCAGGACTTTGTTCTGCAAAACAGCAAGAATTCCAATTAAGAAACTGTAACAAATGTCTAGAGGAAATATAACCTACTAATTACCTAAAGATAAGTGAGAAAAACAGGACACAATAATTGATACAGAGCTCGAGTACGAACATCAATGTCATCCAAGGCAGGATCGATGTGTTCAAAATGATCCTTTTTTCCTAAAAATATCGCAGATTGGAACTCGTTGCCTTCAGATCCTGTAGAAGCATCCGCATTAGATAGCTTTACACAACGCTTGGAGTGACATGTGCAAAGCTAGGTTAGGTGTGACAGGTCGTTCATGACCAGTGTCATACTTTGTGTATAACTAGCTGCAACAATCATGTTGTATACCAGAGGGTAGGCCATCTGGACACTGTACTAGATCTATAGATTTCACCCTTGGGAGTGGTTTGAAATTGAATTCAGATCACAAATAATTTGAGATTCAACAGGGAATTGCATCTTCTGATACAAATAACAGTGGTCATTGCTTTTAGAAATAGAAAAATAGTAGACAAAATAAATATCAAATACTATGATATTCAACACCCGTTCAGCTACCTGGTAAAAATACCGACGTAATGCTTCTTCCCTTTCACACATGTACAGCCTTTAGTATAGGTACCAGGTAGTCCTCAGCAAGTGTGGATTACTTTGAGATGATTAGAGATTCAATTATTGCCATGTGTAGGAACTTTATGAACATCCACTAACATCAAGACCTCATTTGAACGAAACCAGTTGCTCGGTAACATGTAGGTCAAAGATGGCATATCATAGACGTAACCTTGACAAGGGTTTACCCAAACATATCTAACTTAACGTTATATGAGAATATTAGCACACGATTAACATTGTATAGCACAGTAGTCTTTTTTCAGCTTCCAAATAACCAATTAGCACATACAAGATTAAATACTATAAAATTGAAAATACATCCACCTACCTTTTACTGTATATACGAGGTATATACATGTTAAGTCCGACTGTTCTTTTCTTACAAATCATTCAGCCTTTGGCATGTTTTTTTATCCTCGATAAAACTGAATAACTTCGTCCAGATAGTTTGAAGTACAGTTCATGCCATGTGCAAAAACCCCAGGCACCTAAAAGCCCCAGTAACTCCAAAAACTCGCTTTAACGAAACCAGTTGCTTGACATATAATTCAAAGATAGCGACCAGTATATCATAGAGTTGACGTGGCCTTGATAAGGTTTTACCCCCAAGGTACATTTTATATTTAGTAACTTAACGTTAAATCAGAACACTTTGACTTACACACGATGTTCTACTCACATAGTCCCGGCCGCAATGCCCCGCAAACGGCCGACAAGCGAACAGAACCCGCGAGACGGTTTCACGTACCTTCGGGTAAATCCTCATGCCCCAGGCTAGCCTGTTGTACAGCTTGTGTCTAGGACTCATACTGACGGCGCTGCCCCAGTAATGCTGTATCTCCATAATACACAAAATCCACCGTACAGAAACTAAGAACAGATGTACGCTCCCGCTTCAGGACAGTTTTACCTAATGTGGCGATTCTGTTCGTCTCGCTTTTGTTTCAATTTTCTCAGCCATTACGCTTCAGCAACGGACAATTTCACGCCGCCTGCTTCAGGACAAATTAGCAATGTTCAGAATATTCAAATACAACAGGACATCAGTTATTTCATTAACTTATTGACCCATATTTGACAGTTTAAGCAAATTGAAATTGTTGCTTTTTGTCCATTGCTATATTTCATTCCTAGATCATACAAGCCTTCAACGTATCTATGACACTAGGTAAAAGTATACTTGATCAACAAGTGTAGGTATGACCAATATTACACCATTTAAACCACATTGTACCAGCAGGAAGACATTCCGCCACGTTACAACTTAATTGAATCTCACAGATGTTAATTTTACGCCTGTTGATCTTTATTACCTTTCATGGTAAGGCATCTTAATCTCAAACCAAGAAAGTCGGCAAATCAAGAAGGTTCAAACATCAACTTCTGTCTACAAATATATCGAATATCTACATAATCATATACATACATTCAATGCAATCAATATGTGACTAAGTCTAACAACTCTTGGACCCTTTCTGGCTATTGAGTATTGAAAAACAGACAGCAATGGTTACAATCATTCTGGCCACGCATTAAATTGTCTTCTTAATCACCTGTATCATCAGACCATTTAATCTTAAGATGCATCGGTCTGTCTTTTAAGGGTTTCTTAAAGACGATTCTCGTGCAACATTTGCTGAGTAAATAGACCGTACACGTGAGGACACAAGAGACCCTATTTCACTCTTCACTGCAACTTCAGACGCACACGGACACGTACGCTGTGCTAGCTATGTGTTGTTGTTTTTTCAGACTCAAAGACATCGCAGCCCTTTCCTGCTGCAGCAGACTGGCAGGCGCTGGAACCTGAGGAATCGTTCACAGGTGAGAAAGCCAGCATACTTGTGCTCGTCACATTTATACCGTTGCCTTTTCTTTTTTGGGTGGACCGAAAAAATAACAGTGTTTTCCCATCATTCGTATATTATTTATACTAGAGCTGAACATCTATCGTACTTTAATAAATAGATGTGATAGCACATACTATTATCAGCTAGAAATGTATGTACCATGCAAGTATGTATAATGTACAATGATTGTGCAGTCTGTGACCGCATCTTACCGTTTAGATATCGACGTTTGAACATCTCCGGACTTCGGACTGTGCATATTCATACATTAGACATGATATCTTTAGGGCGCTTTGGTGTAGTGCTTAGAAATTCCGCTTCTGGGTTGAATCCCATTCAATTCATCACCATTCCGATCACAAATTTGTACGCTACTTTGATGTCGGAGTTACAATCATTCAGAAGGATAGAGAACCCACCACCCATATTGATAATTTTAGGGCTAAGTCTCCGTGTGTCCAGAAAGGTTTCGCACCCATCCCTCAATGATACCATTTAGCTAGTTAGGTAGTCTCTGCAGCATGCCGACCGGAGAGATAAGGAGCATATGATAGCTCAGGCCTGTTATCGGTAAGAGACACACATACTATGGTCATGAACTCTTCACCTTTATGAACGGTTTGGTTGTCAAGAAAAATACTCTCGCTATGAAAGACGTGGAGGTAACGCTACCCAGAGACCTCTTTCTATGGAGTCATAACAGGTGCCATAACATCGTGATGGATTGTCGTGAATGAATGAAATAAAGTCAATGAAATATAAAATGGTTACACAAAGTTAGCGTCGACCTAGAGTTAAACATTGACAGATCAACATTTAGACAAAGTGAGAAACATAAAGCAAACATTTTTCGGTTTGTCTGTCAAAAAACTCTCAGTATAAAAAACGTAAAGGTTAGATTATGCAGAGATCTATTTCTATGGAGTCATAACAGGTGCTCTATCTAACGCCGTGATTGATTGACGTGAATGATAGTAAAAGACAAAATGTATGAATTATTTCTGTCACAATTCCAATGAAATATAGAATAGTTACACATGATAGTGTCAACATAGAGTTAGATGATGACAGATAAACATTTTGACTGAGAAACATATTTAACGTGCATGTATTTAAGAGTTTTTGTGATGTAATTGCCCTAATAACAATCATATAGCCTGAACATTGTAGATGTAGTAAGATATCACCTTCTTAATAATCACTGCAATTGTGCTTCTACTTTATCAGCATGATCTGTACGTAGTTTATAAGAGCATAAACATACAATGAATGTCTTTCATTCAATTTATTCATCCATTCATTGAAAAATTCCCACCCTACGTATACCCGTAACAGTGACTGAAAGGCCCAGTACAACAGTCCAGACGTTTGTCATCGTTAATGACCGCACGGCTCCACAGACCCGCTGGTCTCGTTACCCTTTAGATATGACTCATGACTAATGCAGGAGTTTGTCTGGTAATCATCATCAGGGGTTTTCTGGCCTTTATAGTACATCTCGTCTGTCAGTGCCATTACGTCAGTTTTATCTGATTCTCGTCGTGAAGAGAGACTGGACGTGAATCATCCCAGGGTTTCACAGGAGACACGGGGATATGAAAGAGATATGTCACATTAGTCTGAAATGTAGACAAATCATGATTGTACTTTTTAGGCAGACGCTTTCATTGATTGACCCATGATTTTAGCTGCGCTTCTATTTGCTCTCTCTCTCTTTCTTTCTATCTTTCACAAGAGAATGACAAAACATTGCCTCTTTTTTAGGATGATTTCAAAAATCAAGACCACATTAGGAGGGCTACAATTTATTGAGGGCAATTGTCATTTCGCAGGTACGGGAAAACTGTAATTTTGAAAAAAATGGCTCTGCAAAGTTGATCTTCAACATGACGTCTAGTAAGTGCTATATCTTTGAAATAATGGGGGCGTACGAGGTTGGAGTTTCTGATACTATCTAACTGAATTGCAACCGTAATTTTCGAACCATCTCGCTGAACGTTGTCGCAACAGATAAAGCTCGTTATAGCGCATATCTCTCCTCTGTACATTACAGATAACACTATCACCCTACTAGGATTCTCTGTCATAAGCTTCTAAAAGCTAAGTGCTATCAGCATCTCTTATCCATTAACCTTAGCACCAGTAGTGCACCATAGAAAACACTTCTCATAAAAAGGCGTTTTAAAGCTGTCATGAAGTGCACATCATGTATGTAGAGAATACCCAGTCTAAACACCAGGCCCCTTGTGGCAAAAGGACATTGACTATCTAGAAATCGATTTGCTGAACTAAACGTAAGACGTCTGTACTGAGGAGGGTGTTGGAAGAACGCCAAATGACTACCTTGTGCGTTAAATCCAAGGCTGTAATAGTACCTTAATGGTTGGAGTCTCAGCATGACCTCCTAGTGAGTTCATTTCGTGCACGGAAATGCATTAGAACAGTTTATGTCTACTTAAACCACACGCAGATTGCTGCAGTGCAGTCTTTACTACTTAGACCATGATTGCCTGCTGCAAGTTAGGAAATGTTCTCATTTGAACTCTGTTGACTATCATTCTGTACGTACTTTCATCGGTGTAGTATGTCAGTCATCAAATTGGGTTCCTGTAACAGTAACTGTGTACAGTTAATGGACGTCCCCACGCAATTCATGTACACCGATCGTTTTTGTAAGTATGTATATTTTGGTTAGGAATGCGATATTACATAATTCAGAAGGTTCTTTGTACGGCTTGATTCATTTCAGATATACGGCACTCTACGGTATTTATTATTAGGTCTAAACATTACATTTTTGCATGTATATTTTGCTTAGCAATGCAATATAACAAAACATAGAGGGTTCTTTGTATGGCTTGATTTATTTCACTACATACGACAAGCAGTATTTGCTATTAAGTCTAAATATCACATTTTTGTTAGTACATGTTAGATAGTAATACAATGTAACAATGTGTAGAGGGTTCTTTGTACTAAACTGCTTGATTCATTTTCCAATATACTGCACCCAGCACCAGCATAATGCCGTGTTAACGCGTGACCTACTTATGGGTAATTCTGCACACATTGCACATTACCGAACCCAGCGTCTGGGACAGGTGCAATATTGGGTAGTTTGATGAATCTCAGGCTCACATCAAAATGGGCCGTGAAAAGGGCATTTACGGAATAACCGTAGATCAGTTAAACAGACTGTCAAACTGGCGAGGAAATAAGTCAGCCCTGTTGTTAGGTAAATTATAAACTGTCATTTAGCGATAAACCGCGACCGCCTTATCTGTATTCTTCATATCAATCTATCAGTTAGGCTAAGTTATCTTTTAGCTATTGATATCACACATTCTTGCATAATACAACGTAATATCAATATTTTTCCTAAAGTCAGTTTAAAGATTTTTGTCTCGTATTATGAGACTGTTTTTCTGTGTATTCGTTTACAGTGAACCGACATGTGATTTGAATAATATATGGGACACGACATAAAGAAAGGTAATACGAATCGAAGTGCGTTCATTACGTATGCGCGCGGCGGTCATAGCTTCGTATGGCTGAGCATTATGAATATATTGTAGCCCTGTCCCAGAATATAGACTATATTTCCTATGTATGGACCTCATTTATATACAGTGTAGCCTGTTTATTCTAGGGTATTTATTAAACGTCGGCTACAATTAGGGTTTTTTTTCTTCTGTTTACTGAATATTACTGTCCTATGTTTTAATGAACAAATCTCTAAGGAAAACCTTTGCTTAAGCCTCTAGATTAAGTGTATTGTACCTACGGCATATGGGTTGGGAGGGGGCAATTTCAAATCAAAGTCTTTGTATCGATAAAAAAGATCAAGACCCTTCTATACTCCTATACGCCCTTCAAATTCTACTGGCGCCAAAATCCACTGTACCTACACAAAAATGCCCTTGGTTTATTACAAAAGTCGAGACTTATGTTCTTGGCAAGGTGACTTGTAATATCAGCCCAGTCATTGGCGGCACAAATCAATGTTCCATATATGGTAACGGTCCCACTTTCAATTCAGTTAAGTGATTCGGCGGGGAATAGCGATCAAATTAGCTGCTAGCTTCACTGAAGGCAATAGTCATTTATCAGTCTAGGGGTTCTATCTTTACATATCATGCATATACAATCGGATCTTTCCGTTTCTAAGGCCCCTTGTTTTTAGACGGCGATCGCGCTGTGACTTCGCTGCGATTTTAATTGGCTTTAACTTCATAATTGGAATTTCACGCAGAGATATAAAAGCATGACTGGAAAGACAACAAAAGACACGAAAACTTACAAAGATTCTTTTTTTGTCAAATCGCTCAGTTGCAGCGAGGTCACCGCTTAGTGGAATAGGGGAGTAGATAGTGCGTCGAAAATAAATGACATAGGTCGAAATGAGTACGGCCAAAAAATGAATTATTGCACTGCCATACATACATATGTTACCCATATTGGAGGCATTGTGTTCATTTATTCATTCCGATTATACTGTCGATTTTTAATGAATATCGCCCGCTGTGAAATTGCTATAAGCTTTGCAGGCGGAAAACGCTTAACCAATGGGGTGCCATTGTGAAGGATTACAAAATAGCGTTGACCATAAAATTGCGATTTTCTAGGCCTTTTCTCTCTCTCGCTCGTAAACCAAAACACACGGGTACGTGTCCCACTTATCTCATAGGGCGAGCGGTTACGATCACGTGATCTATCAAAGGGGCCGCCGGGTAATAAAAATGGCTGACTTTGCAACACGCTTTCCCCCGTGGAACGGCAGGTGGATGAAATTAATAAAACCGGGAAGCATTTTCTTTGTTTCTATCTATCGTTAATATCAGCATAACATATTATGGAAACCTTGGAAATATGAATCATCCTTTGTAGCACACGTTAGCGCTGGCTTGAAAGGCAGTTAGCTTTATAACAAGATTATCTAATGCAATAAAAATGCGTAATGACAAAAGCCTATGCCCCAGAGATTACATAGACGTTCATTATGATTGTCGCCAATTTTGGATCAAATAGTATAAACGAATCAGCACAAATCTTCTCTATAGAATAGAATGTAGTAATATAAAGGCTTTTTTTGTTGTTATAACAGTAGACTTAGCTGTGATACGAGCGAATGCCTCTGTCTATCGACAAACGCAAAAATGCATTATGAGACAAGCTATTCCCTACAGATTGCATTCTCGCTAATTCTGGATCAAATATTACAAAAGAATCGATGTAAATCATTTCTACAGAGTACACAATCCGGAATCAAATAAAGACGTTTTCATCAGTAGACTTAGCTGCATATAAGATAGGAACGAATTCTTAGAAATGTATCGACAAACGCAGAAATTCATAATGAGACAAACGTATTCCCCAAAGATTACATAGATGTTATTATGATTTTCGCCAATTTCAGATCGAATATCACAAAATGATCAATGCAAATCATCTCTATAGACTACACGTTCTCGAATCATTTAGCTTATTTTTATAAGTAGACTTAGTTACATATAAGATAGGAACGAATTCCTAAATGTATCGACAAACGCAGAAATTCATAATGAGACAAGCAAATTCCTCAGAGATTACTATTACATAGACGTTTATATGATTTTCGCCGATTTCAGATCAAACGGTATAAAAGAATCGATGCAAATCATCTTTATACGGATTCAGATACCATATAAAGACTTTCTATTATATAAGTAGACCTATGTGAGATAGGAAGAATGCCTGAGTATATCGACAGACGCAGACTTGGTAATAATGGCATGTGTAATGGATGGATGGGCTCTTCAGTATTCATAGTTATAAAATGATGTATGGTAGATTGATGAACATCATTATCATGAACGGGGTCGAAATCATTGTTTCACGCACGGAAAAGAAAATATATACCCTTTTCCCAAACATTTTCCTGTACAGACGAGATATAGAATATGAAAAAGGGCAAAAGTTCATTGTTTTGATAAGCGCGGCCGGGGTTCCGTAAAATGATGCAAAATTAATGCACTTTCCTGGCTACGTTTTGCAGGTAATTAGCTGGGGCGATGAAAAGGCAGATTTTTTATGACAAAATGATGGTGATATATACCGTTTGCTCCATGGTTACTTCTTCCATCTTTACCCTTGGTTTAGGAGCTGGTTCCACGCGTTCTTCTTTCTTCTCCTCCTCTGCTTCTTCTCCTCCCTCCATCTCTTTAGGCTCCTCCTCATTTTCCTCCTTCTTGTCTTTAGGGGAGGTGTTGCCGTTTTCCTGGGTACCGTTGGAGCCACAGGACCCCCGCCTGCTGCCGTAGCTTCTCTCGGAGCCGAACTGAAGAGATTTCCCCTCGTCTGGGTCCACCAGCTGACCGAACATGGAGGAGGGGCCGAGGCGGCGGGTGCGGGGAGGGGTGTGGGGGGCGCTCCCGGGGTTGGACGGGGGGTTAGACCCCGCAGAGCTACCTGAACCCCTTCTCGAGCTCCGCTCGCTACCGAAATCCAAGGATTTCCCTCCGTTGGGGTCCACGACGTTGCCGAACATGGACATGTGTAACCTGCGGGCGGTACGGGGGGAGGGGGCCGCGGAGGAGTCCGACCTCACCGACGCGGTATCCGAAACATCCCTCGATGATTCAGCCATGCTTGGTTGGACGGTGGGGAACGCCGGGAAACTCAGAACCTCGTGATGAGGTAAAGTCAACAGCGAAGTTTGCAGAAATCACGGGCGTGAATGAAAAGCAAGGCCAGCCTTGTACCAAGTGTATGCGGCAGAGAGAGCGATGTAGGTCAAGCTAACGCACTGATAGCGGTAATGTTTACGGCAGTTGTGATGTGTTCGGAATACATGAATACAGCACAGGCAGGGCCCGGGTGTACGGTAATAGGTTTAGGCAATATATCTCACCGGGAAACCTCACCACCACGCGCCATGCATGCGAAATTACCACCAGGCATCAATACACGGCACTGACATATCATTAGTAATATCCCCTGGGTCGTACATGATTTTTAACCCGATACTATTTGTGTTTTCATAAATTCTTGTGAAAAAAAGACAGCGTTAACGTGCTAGGCATCACTTGGTATAAAATGACAATATATCAAAGCTTGAACTATTAAAGGTTATAAGTTTAAACTACTTGCTGATATTGTGAATGATTTTTAAACCCCCACACGTGCAATAACAAGATTAACGGGCTTACTACAGGTCAATATCTACAATAGGGTTTTGAAATTCAAATTCGAAGGGGCCCGGCCCCCCTTTTATATCCCTGCTATTATGGACGCAAAGATAGCATCTATGAAAGAGAGTCATTTCGTGGATAGGTTTTTGGCTGGAATACCATGGTCGCCATGTCTATTCTAGTGCCCGTATGTAGAAATACAGTAAGAGGCCTTTTAGTAAGATTATTTCAGGGGACGGGGGCGTTTTGACGTTTGAACTGGTAACATCCATTTCCCGTAGACCCCCAATGGTTCTAAATTAAACATCAATGCTGCCCAATACATAAGGGAACTATTGGCATTCTAGACAAGCGCTGAATTAGGACTTGCCCAAAGCATCGACTTGCTGGCAACAGTGCAGACTGTAGGAATCTATACATACAGTACATACCGAACGTTACATTGAATAATGGTAAACAGGAGAAGACATAACGATGATAGACAACAATACCTTCACCACTGGGGTATCGGGCTGTCCAGACGCGTCCATGTTGCGATCCTGGGTTGTTCGACTGTTCCCGAAGACACAAGTACCTCACCAGGTCGATTTCAGACGATATTTTCGGCCTTGTTGCAGGGAAAACAAGATGGCCCCTCTCCTTCCCGCCAAAATGTAGTGCGAGGAAATCCCCCTCCTCTGTACGCCAATGAGGCTCCCGTGGAATGAATGGGGGAAAGCTCTTGGCGCCGAGTAATTGGGTTTAGCTGCTGCGATCGAAGTAAATGTAGAAAACGGACGATCTTTTTCGCAGATGGGTCGTCTGGTAAATTAGATTTCGGAGGAAACCACTCCGCAAACAACCATTGGTTCGGGGCGAGCAATAAGTTATGCCGAAATGTATATCTCAGGGGAGAAGGGTTGTATGTAAAAACTACATTCCATCAACGTGAAGTAATCCGGGACCTTGAAACGGGTCAAAACATCAACATCATTAAACGTAAACATTATTCGGAAACAATATAAAGGTTCAAGTGCAAGAAATACTCCAAAAATAAGATCAATGTATACACATCATTGACTTGTGAAGTCTATTTGAGAAGGACATTATTTTACCAGTGGGGGAACTGCTCTAAGAATACCACAGAAATTAAACACAAATTGTTTGTTATGTTTGAATAATTCATTACACATAAGAGCGAATCAATATTCAAGTTACCACGCCGTGACGTTGGATGGATGTAATTTGATATATGATCCGCATAAAGACAACGAAACCCCTAATATGATGTCATTTCTAATCTCATTATATTCCATGGATTCATGAATGTGCACGGGACAGATCAGGAAATATGTTGAGAAGGGGATTGGGGATATACTGAATGTGATATTTTGTTCCGGTAAGGTTTCTATCTAAATGTACCTAATGTGCTGCAATAAAGAAAGTACATGTATGTAGTCTTCAACCTCGCTTGTCTTGTTTACATTTCATTGTTCTTTTATCCATTTAGTAATTATGTATGTATGTTGTAATTGTGTTTCACTCTTGTTTTATATTTATGTTTTCGAGTAGAGCGTGTTATATAAGCAATTGTACTTTTTGCTTTATACTCGTTAAATATATGTGAATAAATAAATGAATAAATAAAATGTGTTTTTTTTTTCGATGTTCCAACCATGCATCCCACCTAGGAATGGGAGCTGAGCTTACCATGCATTGTTTTTGGGTAACGCTTGAGGTATGTCCACTGTTTATTCTTTCATTACATAGCAGGAGATTGCATAAAATGCCCTTTCAACCCATGTTTTCCCCTTCTTTATCAACAGTTCTCACATATGCATCTGGCTAGGTATCATGGATTGTAGGCTCAATAGATACATCCGTAAGGCGTGCATCAAAAACGAATTCTATCATCACGTCCCAAGTCGTAGATTTACACAGCTCAGATAATTATTCATGTGTTTTTGGGATTGTAGGTTGAATAGATACATCCACAAGGCATCAAAAAACGAATTCTATCATCACGGTATCATGTATACTTTGAGTCCCAAGTCGTAGATTCAACACAGCTTACTAATAGATAAGTATGTGACATTTATTCACGTGTTACTGGGATTGTAGGTTCAATAGATAAATCTGTAAGGCGTGCATCCGTAAGGCATCAAAACGAATTCTATCATCACGGTATCATGTATACTTTACGTCCCAAGGTGTAGATTCAACACAGTGTAGATAATCATGTGACATTTATTCACGTGTTACTGTCTATGTATCTCACTATTACCAAGTCACACGATTATCCTGTCTAACATGAGGTAAATGCCTATCAAAGGATATCAGTTTGATATAACTACATGCCGATTTCCATTGCTCCTATACGAGCCAGCATAATCGTCAAGCCTCAAGGTTACTGCATTGAAATCAACTGGTCCCTTGCGGAACTTTCTTTAACTGCAGGCAACAACCTAATATCAACTGGCCCCTTGCGGAACGTTCTAAAACTGTAGGCAATACAACAACCTATACATGATCTGCAATCTTCCCGCGCCCTCCCATTCCTGAAGGATGGAAGCTTGTCTTCGCGCGGGATATCAGTTTATCATGGTAAAGATGAGTCAGGTACTCGTTGAAAGTGCAATCCCTGGACACGATGTCACAAATCTCACACAGCGGTTTCTCGTACAACGATTTCATCTTCGTCTTCAGTGGATCTATCGGTTTTACAGGCTTCCCTTTGTTCTTGATACGCTGGAAGGCCCGATCCCGTAGCAGCGTCATGAAACAAAACTGCCCGTATTTGACTACAGTACAAAACTCGGGCGTTATCAGGAACCTGCTATTCCAAGCCGTCTCTTCGACGACAAGACTAGATTGTTCGTCTGTTTTCTCAATGTTTTCTCCGAGACAGAACGTCTGCATCCGAAGGTTCTGTTCCTTAAAGTGGCTGACTTCGTCCAAGAAGTCGCCTCCCTCTTTGCTAACTCGATTCCAGAAAGTTCTGTTAAAATGGTCGTACAGAAAGTAGTCCACAACGTCCCATCTTCTGTGCATCTTCACCAAGTCTTCCGATATCTCCGCTTCCTTAGCCTTGTAGTTAAACGACAGGGCCTTGAAGTAGAGGATATCCTGTAGGTCCCAACACATCATCCTCTTCAAAAGTACCAGAGACTCATCAAAATACTCCATGATCATGGCTAGATCCATCTGCAAGGTCATGTTTCTCAAAAACTCTTCTATCATCGCGGGGGGTCTCGGGAAGTAGACTTCCTCCTTGCTCTTCATCGCCTCGTCTGTGAGGGCCACTAGCTCCTTCTTTCCGAACCCCAGGTCAGAGGCCATAGGGTTCCTTGTCGCCATGTACCCTGGCTTTCTGTGATCGTACTTCGCCGGATCCTTCAGGAACTGTGCGAGGGGGTTCGGCCCGGAAATCTTGAACGATTTCGCCATCCAGTAGAAGTTAAACTGCGAGCGCAGCTGTCCGAGTGGTTCACGTAACAACGTGATGTACGTCGCGTTCGGTCCCAGCGCTTTGTCTGTGACTTCACGGTTGTACTTTGTATGGTAGGCTAGGATGTCGTAATGCTTGCCTTTCGGGGGTATCAGTTTTTCCTTTCTAATACCGTGATGATAGAACTCGTTGATACTGCCGTGGTTTGTGTTCTTCTCCATTATGATGGAAAGGTCCTTGATATAGGCGATGCGATGTAGGATCTGCATTAAGGTTGTGCCCCCAGTCTTATGGGTCTTGATCAAAGCTAGTTTTGTTCGCGGTTCGCAGCCCGGGTTGTATTTCACGTCAGGTGGTTTGTTTGTCACTTCTGACGGTTCGTTGATGGACTCAGGTGGTTTGTAGGTTAGCTCAGGTGTTTCTATTGTACTTCTGAAAGAAAAAAAGTATTAGAATATACTCCACTGGTTGATAATTTTTGATATCCGCATTACATGGTGATACGCCAGTACGCTCTGTGTACAAATGTATAAACTGTATGATGACCGGAGTTACCAAACGAAATTTAGTTCTTTCTTCTTCTTTACCACGATAAGATTTCGACTTGAGGGATACCTAAAAAGGGATGAGAACTGAGATACAAAATCTGAAAGATCTGTTGCAGTACGAAGGTAAGCCACTATGGGGCCTATAGTCTAATAAACCATTTAATAATCCAAGACCTATAACTAACTGCTTACCAAATCGTATACCGATTCATCTGTGGCTTCTATCTCCTGTTTAACTCCAAACACCGTTAGAAGGCTACTAGCGCAACCAAAAACGTATCCTTCTTGACAAAGGTATCCTTCTTGGCAAAGGTATCCTTCTTGGCAAAGGTATCTTTCTTGGCAAAGGTAACAAAAAAATAGAAAAATACCTAGTACCTTTCTCTAGAATAGACAGAGTAGATCCTGATCTGCGTCTGTCCCGTGAGTAACATGCCCATCATGACCCCCAGCATCACCGTGGACACCAGCAGCAGACTCTGGAACAGGCAGAATGGCGGCGCGGTCTTCATGGTGGCGCTGGAAGAGGAAAAGGCACTTAAAGCGAACTTCCTTACTCGGCTCAGGTGAAAATGAGTACCTAGCTTCGGTTAGGGACGTCTCTCGGATGGGACACAAAGCCCGAGGCCCCGTATATGAGGAGAAACACACATCGAGCACGTTAAAGAACCCATCACACTTATCGAAGGGAGTATGGATGCATCCAAATGTGAATGGATCAGATCCTACAGTCTGGTTTTATGCAGAATGTACGTTTTGTACAAAATGATGTGTTGCGCTTAACGGCGGTTTGCTGGGTATGGGAAACAAACAAACAAACAAACAAACAAAAGTAGTCATAATATAAAGTTACAGTAAACAGGTACTAATGAGTAGCATGTAATGTTCACAAATTCTGTCGAATCCACTGTTTAATGGCGCCACCTTTCATATCCAATTAGAATTGCAGCAGTAAACGTGTATGACTACTATGTCTTTAGAAAGGGGCTTATGTTGATGACATAATACCCCTAGGCCACCCATAATCAGTCAATGACAGGAGTTCTCGTCTTCTTGGAAGGGAACCCCATATGGGTACCCAACCATGTCCGACAGTAACAACACAAGCCATGCTGTCTTGGGCTTTGTAAACGTCTTTATATGTTCCTTGTATCCACTCGTATACATACATATATATGTTACCATGCCTGTGGAACGACACGCAAAAACAGCACTAAAATGGAAACCCGACAAAGGGAATAGAAAAAGGGGAGGATCTAGACCCAAACTTACACGGAGACTCATGCTACAGAAGGACCTTGACCAACTGGGGGTTACTCTGAAGGGGGAGCAGAAGTCCTGACCCAAAACCGCACTGAATGGAGGAAGCTTGCTGCCCGATGTGCCACTTGGCACGGGAGGATCTAAGTCTAAGTAAGTAATCCACTCGTATGGTAAACTGTATGTTGCTCAGTTACCAGGGGTAGCCCTTTGTAATACTTAGGTAGTCATGGCTGTATGTTTGTATTACTGACTAACTTATCCTTTAGTATGTTTTTATGCAGCCTAATGAAGCAAAACATCAGGCACTATATATTTCGCAGACCCTATAGGTAGCTGCATGTAGTTGAATAGTAGAAATTGGCCAAATAGGCTGAATGATTTGCAAGTGGAGTTAGCCAGCCATGGAGTAACTATCTGCGACTAAAGCCCGGTGCCCATAAAATGTAACCTTATTTTGGCCGGTTTCCACAACTTTTTTTCGAGTCGACGTGGTGGTCTGGTAGACAATGAACATCATCCACTCTTCTTTGATTTCATGCAGTGAATGCCGTATCCCAACATGCTTCTATACAATCGTACTTTAGCCCTATATATAACACGTTTTACCTCGACCCGATGCCCCCAAATTAACGTACATGTATCTAGACTACGGCTACCAATTCACAACGCCTACTGACAGCCACTAGACAAGTACTTTGACAATCAACAGAAGACAACAGCCCTGCCCAAATTGCGGTTCCTGACAGATACTAGCTATAGGCTAGATAAAACGTTGTACTTACCGTAATAGGCGTTCAAAAGCCACGTACAATGGACGGATTCCGACGAACGCAGTGTGTATATTTCATATACAGTGTTCAGCCCATACCACGGAGTGGCCGATGACGTCAAAACAAAAACCGGTTCAACGACATGAAAGCCCAGCTAAGGGGGTCGGATTTGTGTATGAATGAGAGGTCTTTAGTGGCTACATATAAACGCCCATATTGCACTCTTTTTCCAAACTGGATCAAACACTTGGCTGTGACAAGGAGGTTTAATCCTCCTTGGTTGTGGTATCAGTAAGGGAAACAAACACTGCACACCCTTGGATACATTGATCTTACGTCATATATACATAAAATATTAACACACGACATTGGCAGCGACGTATGGATTATGAATGAGTCCGTGACAGGATGTTTCATTGCAAATTGTAAAAGGGAGTACACAGTACAAAATAAACCAAGCAACTGGCTAAATTTTCCGAGGAGTCAGACGTACGTTTCAGGCAGCATCCACCATCTTTCATCATGATCAGTGACCGAGAATCAGTGGCTGAGAAAACAAGTTTTAAGACAAGTGTAACACGCATTTATGTATATATATAAGTCTACGAAACCCATCTAGTATCTACCAGATACTTATTTATATACCAGTTACTTGTCTTCAGATGCATTGTGATTTCAGAAGATGAATGAAAATACAAAGGTTAGACTGAAGTGACCTTTTTCTTGGAATGATAGTTGTACATAATTAATAGTGTTACATTGAAGAAGGTTAGACATCTAGATAATAAGATACGCAAGGTTTCTCAAGCAACTGAATAGATTTAGGCAAGTGATTGAAGAAATGTTATGAATACTAACTGAAACGTCTGACCGTTTCCTAAATATATCAAGTTGCTTGAGTAACTGTTGCTTTGCGTATTGGTAGTTTTTTTCTTGTGGATTATTGTTGAATGAATGAAGACCTTTATTGATTTGATTTGATTTATTTCGACTGTAGAAAAGTACAGCCAGACCTTTATTGTACACACATACCCACTGGGTTCAGTACAGGTCACAAAAACGTCACAGTTTGCAAAAACAAGATGTACAATGAGAAGCTAGTACTAGTCTAATAACTACATGGATTTGGCTTCTTCTCGCTTCTTATTATTAGCATGTCAAAGAATCACTGTACAAACTACTAGGATCCATCTGCGCGAAATTCTTCTTGAGTTTGTCCGTTTATAGTACGGCGATTATTACTGAGACTTGCGTCGAAATGAGACAACTGCTTCTCGAAAAACAAGTGTGTGATATACTCGTTTAGGGTACAGTCTTGAGATATCTTCATGCACATTGTGCAGTCTGTAGCCAGCCTCTGACAGAGGGCACAGTGCGGTGAGTAGTCCCGTACTGCGCGGCTTTTTGATGCGGGGTTTGGTTTCTTTCTGTACCTCACATTACGATCATATAGAAGAGACATGTAACACAACTGCCCGTATTTCAATAAAGTACAGAATTCGTACGTGACTGCAAAGCTGGGGTTCCATTTGCTTTCTGGTATGACTAACACACCCTGGTTCTGAGGGCTGTCAACAGTGCAGTGTTTTAATACTAGAAGATGCATTCTCTTAAAGTGGGCCGTTTCGTCTCTAAAGTCT
Organism: Branchiostoma lanceolatum; assembly: GCF_035083965.1. Classification (NCBI taxonomy): domain Eukaryota; kingdom Metazoa; phylum Chordata; class Leptocardii; order Amphioxiformes; family Branchiostomatidae; genus Branchiostoma; species Branchiostoma lanceolatum. The sequence continues at coordinate 3,602,871 of NC_089736.1, forward strand.
TCGCCCTGCTTCTGCACTCTCTGCCAAAACGTTCCGTTGAAGTGTTCGTATAGATGGTAGTCCACAATGTCCCACTTCCGGTGGTTTTCCACCAAAGCTGGGGGAATATTCTCTGACTTTGTCTCGTACGAGTAGGATAGCATCTTAAAGTACAGGATATCCTTTAGTTCCCAACACATCAACCTCTTCAACAAAACCAACGACTCGTCGTAATACTCTGTGATCATGACAAGGTCCATCTCTTTAGAAATCTTAGCGATGAAAGTCTCTATGGTCGATAAAACTGAAGCTTTGAGAGGTTGTTCAGGTTTCCATGTGTTGATACTGTTTGTGATACCATCTAGAACATCCCGAGGCATGCCCAGGTCTTTAGACATGGGGCTCCTCGTGCCGTGGCTGCCAGTCCGATCGTGGTCATACTTCCCTGGGTCTTTGAGGAACTGGTACAGCGGCTGTGGTCCTGTCAACTTAAACTTCTCAGCAAGATTAAAGAAGTTGAACTGTGACTTAAGATGACTCAGTGGCTCTCTCAAGATGGTGATGAAGACCGCGTCTTTCCCGAGAAGCTTCGTGTAGTTTTCCCGGCTGTACTTAGTATGGTAGATGAGCATGTCGTGGCCGTGAGTTTGTGGTGGCAGGTAGTTTTTCGGGATGAGACCCTTGAGGTAGAAGAGGTTCATGCGGCCGGGGTGTGTGGCGGTAGGCAGGACTACGGACAGGTTGTGTAGATAGGCGAACCGGTGGAAGATCTGCATCAGTGTTGTCCCTCCGGTCTTGTGAGTTTTCGCCAGAGCTAACTTGGTTCTCGCCGTGCAGTTAGGTGGAATAAACCTGTCTTTTTGGAAGCCGCTGTTCTTTCTGATGATATAAACAAAGAACGAAGATTATTATTATGGCGTCTACAATCAGTCTGTGAGATTATCTACGCAAATTATAGATTGTTTAGACGTTCATGAATAAGTAGTCTTATAGAAAATACAGATATAGATTGGTATAAATACTAAAAAATCTTTCTGAGATCAGTCATTAAATAGGGATAGTGTCAGATAGTATTGAAATGTTGTTATGCTTATCATTCTGTAATCTTACAGTTACAAGCATAGAAAAGACATGTTTTTCTTGTTACCTATAGAAGCTTCAAATAGACAGGAAAAAAAACAAAGTAACATACCGACTCGGAGATACATCTGATGGTATATCCCTCCGTTGTACATGCGCATGCGCAGATCTAGCAGTCCTGAGTCTCGCGGTAAACAGCGTGACTATCGTGATCACTACTGATGTGAATAAGACAAGCAACACGATCGCCTTGAACAGATACAGTGGCGGGGATCTCCTCTTCTTCTGAGCTGATGTGATGGAATACAAAAGATAAATGAACAGTTTTAGGTCGTTAATGTACACAGCGATTTCCCTCTACACTATGGGTACCCAAACTGAAATGTACTAGACTGTAAACAATATGAATCAAATAAGAAATATATCATCTTAATTCATCCAGAGGTTCGTGAGTTATGCTGACTAAAATAGTCCGGAAACACAAATACATAGACAGGCAGACAGACAGACAGAAACACAGACACTCCAAAAACAATATCTCCATATGTTTCATTGAGATATCCTCATGTTATTTTCGATGGAACTACCATTCTGATACGGCATTCAAAGCACAGACTACACAGGGAAAACAGACACTTATTTTACCCCCAGTACTTATGCAAAACTCTTTACCTGAAAAAACAATATAGAACAGGTGTTTGGTGTATATACTGGAAGGCTTTGCTAAATTGTTCTTGTTGGAAACTCAGCACACTGAGTTCTTTTTTGATAAAACTGAATGAACAGAAAAGCCTCAATGTGTCATATTGTCCCTTAGACTCTTCTTGTTATGTTTATCTGCAGTGGGTCAGAGGTCAAAGTTGACAAACGCTGCGTAGTTTTTGACTCAGCAATAAGCAAACTATTTCGCATGTAAGGTCTGACAGAGAATGGCGCTTTACTTACATGTTTCCATATCGTGACAGACTGTAGACCTTGCAGGTATTGGTACAGACTGTATTGGAGGAGAGATATCTCTAAACACACCATGTAAGCCACATTGAATACGATACATTAATTATCGCCTGCCCTGTAGAACGTCGAAACCGGCCCGACCACCCGTATAAGGTCAGACAATTGTATCAGCAAGCGCCCAGGGTGCGATACAGGTACATTACGCTAGGCGGGGCTCAATCGTTGACGTGCGTACTGTACAATAGTAGTTTTGTTTTTCAATAGATCTTCACACTCTTGATGTATTGATAAAGTTATGCAAGTACATGTATATTATAAATCTTCTGATTTTCTATTTAAATTGAATGAAATTAGAATTATTTTCAAATCCACTACACATGTGCACCCTCTAATTGTAATATCAACCAACACCCCTGGGCATTTGTATTAGCTCAGGATCAATGAGTTCTACAGACAATGAACACTAGCAACAGATATCTGTTCGCCAGCAGGCAAAACTAGGGAGCACGTTTGCTGGGACTTGAACTGTAAATAATTTGCGGCCTCGCTACGTGCAGCAACTATTATACAAGCATGCATTACTTTGTAGATAGATTATATTACTTTTTCCGGTTTCCAAGTTATGATACATATTCAACATGTAATAAACAACCTGTTGAACACTATTATGTGTGAAGAATCCAACTGAATCTTACTCAATAACTATTAAAACGAAGAGAACAAAATAAGTGCCACAGACAACACGAATCGACGTGTAGATTTCTTTTATTCTAAAACAAAATTACGTGACGCACAGTGACAACGATAACTTGTTCAATATTGGGTGACTTGAGCAGATATTATGGTTGTCAGCATATGTTCAGCCATTTTTTTTGCATTTGTTTGTATTGCATACCCTGTAAATCGGCTCATGGCATAACACATCAGGTCTGTACTGAAAAGTACAAGCTGCATATCCCGACAGATTTATTTGATCCATTCACACCGCAGAGGACACCTATTTTTGGCTTGGTCCCTGTTTTACACTTTATGATGAAACGTAAGCCTTAACTGAGAAGTAATAAATGCTTCACTGGCGTTAAGGGGGAGGGGCGAGAAGACAACATCTTACACACACACACACACACACACACACACACACACACACACACACATACGCACACACTCACACTCACATAAACACACACACACACACACATACACACTCACACACACACACACACACACATATATATTGTTTACATACATACACACACACGCACACACTCACACACACACTGAATGGCCATTAGCTACTCATTAAAATCCTGCTGGTTTTGTCCATCAACCGTGTGCCTGTTGCGGCTGAAACTAGAATCAGAACGTGAGATGTGATTCTCATACAACAGATGCGTGACGTATTCACCTAACGTACAGTCAGTTGATATCTTACTGCACAGGCTGCAGTATTGCTGTGCGTGCAAGTGAGCACTAGGCAATTTCAACTTCTTCTTTTTGTCCTTAACGTTTTTGTACCGATGGTTTCGGTCCATTAAAAGAGTCATGTAGCACAGCTGGCCATACTTCATTAACGTACAGAAATCCTGTGTCACAACAAAAGCTCTGTTCCACGGACTCTCTTGTATGATCAAATCCTCCATGTTTCTAGAGCCAGTCTCACTACAGCGTGTTCTCACCTTCATATTTATGGTCTTAAAGTTCTCAACTTCGCTTTTAAAGTCGGGTCCTAATTTCTCTTCTTTTCGCGTAAAGACGGACACGAAATGATCATAAAGGTGGTAGTCTATGACGTCCCATTTTCGGTGGTTCTCCACTAAGGTAGGCGGCACCGGTTTTTCCTTCGTTTCATACTTGAACGACAATGCTTTGTAGTAGAGTATGTCTTTTAACTCCCAACACATGAGACGCTTTAGCATGACCAGAGACTCGTCGAAGTATTCCATGATCATGACAAGATCCATTTCCTTTGATAGTTTCTTCAAGAAGTCTTGAATGTATTGCACAGAAGTTGCGTTAAGAGGCTGCCCACCTTTTCTTTGAGAAGAGTGTTGCGTAATGTCTACTATAATGTCCCGAGGCATACCTAGGTCAAACGACATCGGACTTCTAGACCCAAGATGACTTGGTTGACTTTTATCATACCTCCCCGTGTCTTCTAGAAAGCGATCAAATGGTTCAGGGCCAGTAACGTTGAACCGACGTTCAAAATTATAAAAGTTGAACTGAGACTTAAGATGGCTGAGAGGTTCTCTCAAGATGGTAACAAAGGCTGCTTCTAGCCCGACAAGTTTAAGATAAGCGTCTCTATCGTAGACCGTGTGGTATGTTAGCATGTCGTACTGATCCCCCTGAGGCGGGAGGTACCTATCCGGGGTCAGTCTGTGCGGGTAGAACGTGTTCATACGGCCCGGGTGTGTGACGGTTGGTAGGACCAGGGACAGGTTTCTCAGGTAGGCGAAGCGATGGAGAATCTGCATAGTCGTGGTGCCTCCTGTCTTGTGAGTTTTGACCAGGGCTAGCTTGGTTCGTGGTGTGCATGTCGGTGGGACAAACTTGGTGCTTCTTTTACTGTTTTCCGGAGGAATTTGTCTGTGTGGATGGATATATAGTATTTATTATCATAAGCTCTTGTCAATATTTTGGGAATGAGAGCAACATCTATACAGATATGTCATTGACACTTATTGTTTTGTTCATGATGGTTTACAATATGCTACTGGCACAAAGACAGTGATCATGAAGGAATACATGCATGTCGAACTTAAACTTTACATTTCCAACATTAACATCAAAAGTACCATGCAGATTATTCAGAGAATTGGTATGAATTTCCCAATATTCCAAACAAGGTCCATATGATATATCTAGTTGTCGTTGAAGAGGTTCATCAACTAGACGTCGAAAATTTGGAGGTTAGTATTTTGCTACCTTTTATCAAGTCACTGTTCGAAGAATATTCTTGTAACTATGATATATCTGCTTGTGAACAACCAATAAAGGCACATTATGAATAAATGTTATTGATTTATTGATAAGGCATGACTAACAAATATTTCAGGAATACTTGCATCTCCCTTACCTTTTGGAAGTGAGCTTAGAAGTATGATCATCTCGTTTTTGCCATGGGTTTCTAGATACTTTTGGGGTGTCTGTTTCCAACTTTCTTATTAATGATATTACAAAGTAGAGGAACAGGGCGGTCACAGAGAATAGCATCACTTGTCGACGTGGCCGCATGATGCTGCTATGGAAGAGGAGCAGACGATACAATACAGTTAGGTTATACATTATGTCCTTCAATTCAATATTGGACTGTTGTGGTTTCTCCTTCAACTTGTCGACGTGGCCGCATGATGCTACTATGGAAAAGAAGCAGGTAATATAATGCAGTTACATATACTAGGAAATAGATTATGTCCTTCATTTAATTCCAATATTGGACTGTAATGGTTTCTCCTTCAATTTTTCAGGTTTCTTGAAAAAGACTGAATAAAGTTATAAAGTCGAAACCGGTGAATTCCGTCTCAGCGCTGTCATTATCCCAGAACTACGGATGGCTTCTCCTTCAATGTTACTTTGTTGCCAAAGGAATAAACAACCGCTATTGACCTAATAAAACGTCCAACCGACATAAAAATACTAATAGTGTAGTAAAGGAAGATCAGTTAACTTTCAACAATCATGGAAGGATATATCAGGTACATTATAGGTAGAACCCCGTGATTTTGCAGTCTGGAAGTTGACCCCCCCTCTAATATAGTATTCAATATAAATTTAGAAATTTATAATGACGATCTTAAAATACCAACACAAAGCACTACCGCGCCATGTTACTTTTTGGTAAGATAAAACAAACAAACAAGTGCCTCTGATATGATATAGTGTACAAACTTGTCAAACTGCCAGTACTTATAACTTACCATGTAAATTCTGTCCTTACACTAAGTGTGTTGATGTCGATCCGCCATCTTGGATAACAAGACAAGTGACGTGTAGGTGGTTCGACCAGTTTTGTAGCTTTTCTGAGGTGCGGTGAACTATGACCTCCTTGCATTTGTTTATACTCCTGGGGGGAGGGGGTGCTTAAGTCATCACAGCACTAGTGTTTTGATTATAACGACGAAATGACTACACAGATCTTATGTTAGGTGTATTACTTTACACTCTTTTATCTTTATTTATCTTTACAGTTTTTATTCATAATAAGCAATCATTGTAATCTAGCTCTCAATTTATCCATTCATATCTATCTATTCATCTACCTACATATCTATATCTATACATATATATCTATATATTTCAATCTATCTACCTATCTCTAGGTCTCTCTATTCATCCATCCGTATCTATCTATTTCTTTGTCTATCTATCTATCTACCTGTCTATTTTCATCTATGAATATATATCTATATGTATATATTTCTCACTCTCTCTCTCTCTTTCTCTCTCTCTATATATGAATAAATAGATACGTTTGCAACCAGTATTTAACGTCCCGACATCGTGTAAAGTATCTCTATCAGAATATCGGTCAAGATCACGAATAATCCTTAAATTCCACCTCACGCTGCCCCCTTCCCGTTCGCGCATGCGGACTGAAGCTCGTGTGGAAATGGGAAATGTGCTTCTCAAAAAACAAGTGTGCGATGTACTCATTCAACGTGCAGTCTCGCGAGATTTCATCACAGAGGGCGCAGTACCGTTTGGAATACAAAACTCCATCCTCTGTTTTATGAGTTTTTGATAGCAGTTCTTGATTTTTATCGCTGTTGTAGCGAATGTTACGGTCTCTGAGTAAAGTCATGTAACACATCTGTCCGAGCTTCATCAGGGTACAATACTCATGCGTCACGATAAATGGCGAATTCCATTTGCTTTCCGGTATTACCAGAGCACCGTGGTTGCTGGGATCGTTCACGCTGCAATGTCGTTGAACTTTCAAGTTCAAGTCTTTGAAATGCACAGTCTCGTCTCTAAAGTCGTCTCCCAACTGATCAACTTTACTCCAAAAGCTTTTGTTGAAATAGTCATAGAGGTGGTAGTCTACGATATCCCATTTTCTGTGAGTGTCAACCAAATGTGTTGGTACCTCTTTGTCCTTTGTTTTGTAAAGAAATGAAAGTGTTTTGTAGTAGAGAATGTCTTTTATGTCTAAGCACATTAACCTCTTTAGCATCACAAGTCCTTCATCAAAATACTCTGTGATCATGACAAGATCCAACTCTCGGTCAATCTTGCGAATCAAAGTCTCTATAATCCGCAGCGCGGTGTTGTTAGTAGGTTGACCGGGCTGCCATTTCATCGCCTGTTCTGTAAGTTGTCTCAGAACGTTAGTGTCCATACCCAGATCAGCCGACATTGGATTTCTGGTTCCAAGATACCCTGGCTTTTTGTGATCGTACGCTGCTGGGTTTTCGAGAAACTTTTCCAGCGGGTATTTGTGACCTTTAAGTTTGTATGGTTTCGCTAAATCGTAAAAGTGAAACTGTGATTTAAGATGACTAAGCGGCTCGCGTATGATGGTGACGAAAAATGTGTCATTGCCGAGTAAATTTGTGATGACGTCTCGCTTGTAAACGAAGTGATAGGTAAATATGTCGTAGTGCTCGCCCTGTGGTGGCAGACATTTCTCCCTCTTCAGTCCGTGAGGATAGAAGGCGTTTATGCTTCCACGACTTCTTTGGATGGGAATGACTAAAGAAAGGTTTCTGAGGTAGGCAAAGCGGTGAAGAATCTGCATCAGAGTAGTTCCTCCAGTCTTGTGGACTTTGGCGAGAGCTAACTTGGTCCGTCTGGTGCAGTTTGGAGGGTAAAACTTGGCGTTGATCGTTGGTAGGTAATCTTGGACGGAGTCAGACCTAGAAATGAAAATAAAGTTGTTTGTTGTGAAATTCTATATCAAGTATCTCTTGTATATAACGTTAGCTCATAGTTTTTCAGAATGCAAACATTGACTCTTCTTCCTTGCTTGAAATGATGTTTTAAATAGAGTCAAAGTGAAACCTGTTTATAGTGACGCTCAGTTGACCTGACGAAAATGCTTCCAGTTACAGATAATAACTTTATTGCACAACAATTGTACAAGGTACAAAGTATGGCATTCACTGGTACATAGATAAAATTTGACATGGCGTCACTATCAACATGATTCGTAATGATTGCAAACTTTGGATCAATGGGCAAAATCATCAAAGTGACCACCATCATCATCATCATCATCATCGGTCGGTCGCGCAGCGGCCGATCACACGCCTTCTCCACGTCTGCCGGTCAGTAGCCATCTCGGTGCCGGTCAGTAGCCATCTCGGCCATCTGAGCCTCTGGACTCAGGTCACCTTCAGTGACCACCAAGAGGTTGCTACGTGTACGGGTTTGAATATAATATTACATTAAATGTTCCTGACTATCAGGTTATCTTGCTGCTGACAAACATGTACAAATGATTGTTTATGCTTTACCTTCTACGAACACCCCAAGTGTTGTAGCGCACCACTCTGTCGTTGTTGTGCCGTTGGAACAGAATCGCGCCATACAACAGCACCGTGACGACAGCTAACAGCAGCATACCGCGGAACAGGCGGAAAATCGGCACCCCTCCCATCGTACTGGGCAAAATATATACAAACATGTAGCTAAAGTAAAACATCGGAGATCGCAGCGCAACCTCTGGCATAAATCTGTTATACCTTCTTTCATGCGATTTAAACTATCAGTACGGAGAAATATAACTAAACGACAATATAGAAGGATGCGAAGCAATACCAAAATACCTACTATCATATGCAGACAAGGCTACTTGATCATGTGTATGTGTATGTGCATGCATATGTGTATGTGCAATACACTTACATGTATTGGCTTCTAACAAATGTTTGCTGAAGTTTGAAATGTACGATATAATGTATTATAACATGATATACACGTCCCTTTATGCAATAAGCAGATTCGGAAACTCACAAGAATTTTGAACTCCAGACGAGTAATCTGTGTAATGTACGTACATGCATTAGTTTCTAACAACTGTTTAAAAGTTTAAAATGTAGGGTCTAAACATTACACTAGACATATAACATAGCACATGTCCCTTCAAACGATAACTTGCATAAGAAGTTTCATAAACTCACGGGTAATCATGAAGTCCAGGCCAGCCTTCAGTAATGCTTCAGACTGATAAGTCTGCGTGGTAAACCTGTCTGCTTTTGTGTGTCACAACCCGCCCGCCGCCATCTTTGTTTTGGTGCCACGGCACAGTTGTTGGGCCAGTCGAACTACTTTCTCTGCGCAGGCGTAAAGAATATTGGCCTGACCTTTAGCTGTACTCATTAATGAGGGAGCAGCTTTATTCGCAGATAATCTCTATTTTCGAGTGATTTTGCAATCGTATCTAAACAGTTTCTGAGTACATGGATACATGCCAGCACGTGTTCATTAATACAGTATTTGAAATAGTTTTGAAAAATACTGCTTTTAGTGTTGAAAAAGTTCTAGCTCTGTACTATGTTAACAAAACAGATAAGCTTTCATATGTTAGTGTAGAAGAACATCCTACATTGCAACATGCAAGGGCGTCAAAGTTATTACAGTACATGCCCTATCCTGGTTTTCCATTCATCTGCTGTTCCCAATGTATCCGCTGGTCGTCTCTGCATCCCTACTGTTTGCCTTATCTATTCCAGAAAAGGAAAAATTACAACAGAGAAGACCATAATAATTATTAAAAAAACTGACTTTATGTCATGAAAGAAAAGTTTATTTCAATAATCCATAATCAATGATATACAAAATGTTTCAAAATGTTATAAAGAAGAATTCTCAGTGAAACATTTGGTCACGTTCCCCCCTTGATGAGCGACCACTGGGGTAAAAACTTGAAGAGAAATGAGAGATGGAGTGTTCGAAAAACAGGTGTGTGACGTACTCGTTTAACGTACAGTCTCGCGAGATTTCGTCGCAAAGTTCACAGTACCGTTTAGAATAAAGATCCTTCCTATTGTCTTGAGTTTTTGTTTCCAATTTGCGTTCGTTTGGCATTCTGTAGCGTATGTTCCGGTCTCGAAGAAGGGTGACGTAACACATTTGCCCAAATTTCAGGAAGGAACAGAACTCGTGTGTCACAGTGAACTTGGCGTTCCATCTGCTCTCTTCTATTGTTAGAACGCGTTGATGATCAAGGTCATCCACACTGCAGTGTTCCTGCACTTTCAGGTTTACATCCTTGAAGTGGACAATTTCTTCCCTTATGCCGTCTTCTTCAGACACTTTCTTCCACAGAGTTCTGTTAAAGTGCCCATAAAGTTCGTAATCAACAAGGTCCCACTTACGGTGATTCTCTACCAAATGTGACGGAATCTCTGTCTCTTTTGCCGCATATTTCAACGCCAGCATTTTGTAGTAGATAATGTCTGGCAGTTGCCAGCACATCAACCTTTTTAACACAACTAGCGACTCGTCAACGTACTCCAGGATCATGACTAGATCCATCTCTTTAGAAATCTTGTCAAGAAAAGACTGTATCTCTTCAACTGCTGAAGCATCCATTGGCTGTCCAGGCGGCCTATCCATGGACTGTTGTGTTAATCTAATCAAAGTTGTTGTATCTATCCCTAGCTCCCCTGCCATGGGATTTCTCGTTCCACGATACCCTGGTCTCCTGTGGTCATATTTACCCGGGTTTTCTAGAAACCGTAAGATCGGGTCCGGTCCCTTCAGTTTATAATACTTAGCCATCCAGTAGAAGTTAAACTGTGACCTAAGGTGACTTAGTGGCTCCCGTAAGATAGTAACAAAGTTTGTGTTGTCTCCAAGTAGTTTGGCTAGTATCGTGCGATTGAAATAGCTATGGAAGGTGAACATGTTGTAACGGTCGCTTTGTGGAGGTAGGTACTTGTCTGGCTTAGGCCATCTTGGGTAGAAAAGGTTGATGCTATTCCTGCCCGGTGAAGTTGGGACGACTATTGAGAGGTTTTTGAGGTACGCGAGTCGATGGAGGATCTGCATGAGGGTGGTCCCGCCGGTCTTGTGGAGTTTAGCTAGAGCTATGTTGGTTCGCGGGGTGCAGGTAGGTGGTACGTACTTGGCATTGCTGTCTGTATCACTGGAAGGACCTAATCTGAAAACGAAACAACATAGAAGTTTGCTAATTGTTAGATTGAATTCTAAAGTTATAACATGTAAAAAAAGATTGGCCAAGTGCTGGCCTTATGGTTACCTCTGATGATATCTGAGATAATGATGCTTGTTTTAAGATACATCTAGGGAATGATTTGCTGGATAACAACTAGTATACAGAGATAGTTTTTTGAAATATCATTTTATCACATGATTTGACTGGCGTAAATTCCAACAAGACCATTTAGAAAATGATGGACATTTACTGTGTATATGTTGAGATGTCGTCTTTTTAAATTTTGTTATTTGGCAATTATAATCTCATCATTACCTAGTTGTGTCACACTCCGAACTTTGACGAGATAGTCTTTTGTTGTTGTTGCTGTAAGTGGTGAACAGGAGCACGCCGTACAACGTCAGGAGAAGGACAGCAATGAGTATCAATCCGCAGAACTGTCGGAGGATGGGCCCTCTATCCATGGTCCTATAGCAAACAATGCATCATTAAGAACAACATAATATTATTTCAAGATGTTGTAGAAGGCTTGTATTCGACATCAAAAGATCCAGGGTTTTTTACGGCTTTTATTTGATGGGTTGAAGGACCTGAGTTCTTTGTAAGCTAGCGGAGGGTTAAGATACGGCAAATATATCAATAATGCAATAAGGTTATACAAACACATGCGACACCGTGCTTGGCAGTAGAATTATTTATAGGCAAATATTATCTAACCGCAATTAGCCACTACAGTGGTTCAGGATTTACTCCTACGTACGTACATACCTGTTGTACTTTGGTCACATTAACGTCATTACTAATAAGTCGCGAAAAGTAGTTGACTTGATTGTTCAGGATCACAGTAATGCCATAAAGCAAACGTGAAATGTTAATTGGCGGTGCCACCGGTCTGTAAAATCGTTCAGTCAAACAGCATATATACAAGCAGCGAGTGTGGGCGCCATGTTTAATTAGCGCTGATATCTGTCCTTACAGTAGGACGAGTCGTGCTACTGGTTGAACTACTTTTTCCAAGGTCTGTTTGGTGTGCCGCGGTATCCACGTCACTTCAAAGAGTTGACATCAAACAAGAGTTCACTGACCCTATATCATAGCCTCCTTTGCAGACATTCTAGGGGCACTGTCGTTTATTTTTGGGGAGCGATGATTTTCCTATTTCAAATATATACAGGCAAGGTTCCAATGTCGGGAGATCATTTCTGCGCCTCTAGAAGGCCTACGGCGATCTAACCGACATTAGAGCCTGGCCCGTGTTGAAAAACGCGAATCAGCGCTATCCCCAAAAAAACAACGGTGCTCCTAAAACGCCAGCAAAGGAGGCTATTGCATCTTCGCAAATAACGTGTTGTATCTGAATTAATTGGACAAGGTGTGATAGGCTTACTTGGCCTTAGGCTCATTATCCCCGTAGAGGTGTACTTGTACCGTATGGCCATGTTTTTGTCCTTCCCTCATTAGATAGTGCAGAAGGCGGTGCCCGTCATCATTTCAATAGCCCTTGGGCCACACAAGTTTGTGCAATCGCTATAGCAGGAGGCTTGTCCGCTGGTAGCGGATTGTGTTAACTACCATATTCTTTCCCAAATAAAACCAGAGAAAACAGTATGTACACGACCTACCGAATGCAAGGCGAACACGCTACTCACTCTGCCAATGCACCAGTGTAACCATACATGATTGTTATATGCTTACGTGGATTTAATAAGAGTGCTGAGATAACAACTTTGCATCAATTTTCTTAAAGAAAACCAATTTGTCATCTTTACAGTTACCAAAGACACGTTCTTTGATATAAGATACAAGAAGCAGTTTTCAAACACCAAGCGGCTCGTTTCAGGCGCAGGCCTACAGCTAACGATAACTGCTAATGACTTTAAAGAATATCTTCTGAAATATAGTGTTTAGCTTTGATACAACCAAGGATTGTCGCCACTATCATTTACCATTCCTTGAAGTTGATAAGCTGCTTTGCAAAACTAGTAAGGATCTTTTCAGCCCCAAGGGTCGTAATCAAATGTGCTTCATTATCTAAAGGTACAGCGTTAAAAGCACTTGGCTTTAATATGTACTTACGGGTGTATCATTTGATCTACTTTTTACATCATCCAGGCTTTAGACTGCATTAAAACCTCTCACACAGAGAAAGTGGGAGTGGATCCTAGCGGGCGTGTATTAACTTAAAAGCATAACGGTAGCTGGTTAACGCTAAGTGCCGATTTCAGCGTCTTGATGTTACCGTTAGAGGGTTTCTCTGCATGAAGCATGATCATATGAAACACAAGAGACGTTCTTATGTGTAATAAATGTGAATAAGGAAACGTCTTTTTATCTGCCAGATTATTATCTTTCATTCCCTTACCAATTATTCATTGTCCTAATTACAAGAGCCATTCTTTTCCAATTTAGATGGAACGGTTGTATTTAAAGACAGGTTGATTAGGTTGGCAATCAAATCATCTTTTTCTATTTGAACCTTTTTTTAAACTGCTGTCCTATTTTTCTAAGATTCTCGCTTAGCAAATTACAATATCATAGTATCAGTCTCTCATGTAGATTGCCTTGACTTCTCGTGTAGTGTATGATTTCATACATTTGCTGCAAATATCTGCATTCATAGGGCGTCACTGAAACCATGCCCTTACAACACCTAGCATTATGTAGAATAACTTACATGAACGAGATAATGAAATCGTTGCTGCGCTGACCCTCCTGCTTTTGTGGAGTCATCATTGGTTCCATACAGTCTGATGCAGCTATACAATTCGAGTCAAAATCAATGAACATACTGCTCTATCCTGACAAGATAAAACGAAACTATTTCGATCGTCTACACGCTATCTATATACGTCCCTTAGAAGCTAACGTAAGATAGATTGTATACAACTCGTCAAAGGAATCAGATATCGTGCATCTGTGCATTTTGGAATTCATGTCCAGCTATATATAGCTATACGGTATCTTATTAGCGTTTGGTTCTGAAATCGGCTCTTCTATTCATGTATCCTTCTAGGCCTTTCCACCTAGCTTATCTAGTAGTTCCCATGACTATAACTATACCGAAGCTGCACCAATGGAGTGTGCGAAAAGCATTGCTAGACATTTGACACTTGATTTATGAAATCGTTGATACCTGGGGATACATAGATCTAACCATCGTTTTGTATTTTCAATCGATTTAAAGCTACACTACACAGATTGTACGAAAATCATAGACATGTATGAAATAGTCGATACGTAAGGGCCGCATATATCCTCCAAGATGATTGCTTTGTATTGTCATTTGATTCAAAGTATGCAAATTGAACTTCGAAAATCATGGTTTGACACTTGACACAAGAAGTCTGAAATGGTTGATGCGTGAGTGTTGCAAATATCCGTCCATCGTTTTGTATTTCCATGTGATTTAAAGCATGTGCAAATGTACAGTCCGTGGCAATTATATCGGCTGTGCCGAAACGTGACTGGCAAACGGTGAGCCACTAAACGGTTTATGATAACGAAAGATTAAAAACGCAGCGGTTAGAATGGTTTGCAATAATATTTTCTTTAATGCTGCGGTAGCATGGTTACGATCGTTAAGTCTCAAGGGTATAATCAATCATACGAGAGTATTGACTGATTTGTGCAATTTTGCTTAACACAACGTAACGATACCACCTGTGTCACCTACAACATTAAGCTGCTATTCGGGGGTTTTCACAATTGAGACTTTCCTACACAGAAGCATAGAGCTAGAAACCGAATATGTTGCAAAACAATTGCAACTGCAGTCATCATGCCTAGTTACTTGTTGTTTTATTCGTATTGTAATCTTTCTTTATTATTAGACAATACACAGTGGAACGCCAGGCAGACAAGCTTATTGTAATCATATGTATGTACTCTATGTAAATATGTTTATCTATGAATCTACGAAGTGTAGATTAGCTTTTCTAATCTGATGGATTTCTGATAAAATGTCAAACATCAAGTTTTCGTTGATGGGCGTTCAACAATGTCAGAGAGTAATCTTAATGTTTTCTGTTCAAATTGTAATCATACGCATGTATATGTGCTGTGTACATATGTTTATCTATGAATCTACGAAGTGTAGATTAGCTTTTCTAATCTGACGGATTTCTGATAAAATGTCAAACATCAAGTTTTCGTTGATGGCGTTCACCAATGTCAGAGAGTAATCTTAATGTTTTCTGTTCAAATTGTAATCATACACATGTATGTGCGCTGTGTACATAAGTATTTCTATGAATCCACGAAGAGTAGATTAGAGCTTTTAATCTAATGGATTTCTGATAAAACATCAAACATCAAGTTTTCGTTGATGGTGTTCAACAGTGCCAGAGAGTAATCTACCATGGACTGGGCATTCAGTCAATATTGCCAAAACAGCGAGCAGATTATCATTGGAATGAGCATGCTAGCAGAGAACCTTGATGAATGCTTCTTACCGTTTACAGCTTAAAGGTACATACCCAATATTTTGTGAAACACTTCTCTGATACACAACGGATCATAATGACCCCTAGCGGGAGTCTTCACGCTTCTTTGAAAATGAAAACATCTCAAGATTTATTCTGAAAATCTCTAAATTTTGTGATTTTTTGTGATTTTATGAGGCAATCTTGAGATTTTATGAGACAATCTTGAGATTTTATGAGACAATCTTGAGATCTTTGAAGAGGGTAATATCAATACCATTGACTGGGCATTCAATCAATATTGCCAAAGCATGCATATAAACCTCCCGCACTCCCGAGCGAGCATTCCAGTCCCCATTAAATAGCCATGTGTTGATTCACCGCATATTGATTCTATGGATTTACAAATTAGTTTGATGTATAGCATTGAAAATTGCCCGAATGCGATATTTCCTACATTGCATGATTGGCACATGGTAGATAAACATTGATTGACAGTGTTTTAGAGTTAAGGTATATAGATGCAGTTCGAAGTTTTATGATGCACAATGAATGAAAAATCTTCCATTCGTGCGTTCTCTATTTGAATTCCCTCAAAATATGTATGGAGAATTGAAATAAAGTCTCTTTGGTATTCCTTTGTCGTACTATACTGTCACACTCGAGTACTCATTACGTCTGATCTCATCTCTTTATCATAATGACAGAACCAGCATTAGCTCTACCCGTAAAGGGACGACATAACTATACTTCACAGATTAGAATCATCTTTTTATGTGTCATATTTCGTCTTTAATGCGACCTTAATGTAGAAGTACTGCGATAAGCAACGTTTTATGGAGATTCTTTCAATTCCGTGTTGCCCACATGATTTGTCTTTTTTTTCAACAAAGATTGTCACGAACTAAACTGCCTTCTTTTATCTCACCATTTTACGACTGCAGTCCTAATCTAAATGCTGGAAGCGAACATGCAGGTCCCTAGAAGGTCGTATGGCTGCGAGGGGGACACGACACTGCACCGCGCAGAATATTCGGCAGCTGCCTTCTGAACTGGGGTTGACGCGCTTTTGGCACTGACAGATTTGCTGCTGTAGGACAAATTCTA
The DNA here is from genome assembly GCF_035083965.1 of Branchiostoma lanceolatum. Taxonomy (NCBI): domain Eukaryota; kingdom Metazoa; phylum Chordata; class Leptocardii; order Amphioxiformes; family Branchiostomatidae; genus Branchiostoma; species Branchiostoma lanceolatum. The sequence goes on from NC_089736.1 coordinate 3,619,536, forward strand.
TACCATCACAAAGGGCGTGCAAACAGACATCTAGTGTAGGTCAAAGAATACGGTTATTTCAGCATCTTTATCAACTTCTTGCTTGGCTGTTGCTTTTGTGACCAATTATGTGTTGTACCCGGTTTATAACAGACCCAGCCGTATATTTAAGAAAACGGGTACAGTCAGAATTGATAACAATCAGAAAACTGCACATGATTAGCCAAAGAAAGACCAGACAAAAATATTTCTATGGAGCCTATGGCTTCTGTATTGATACGCACAAATTACACGTACATACATATATCCATGAATACGGTGACAGCCACACAAACGTCTCTAATAATCAATTTAGACAGTAATGCATTCTGCTTGTTAGCAAGTTAACTGCGCGCTCAAATATTCATCCGCCTGTCGCTGTGAGAAACATGAAGCACAGGATCCTCCCCGGACTGGATCTAGCGGTGCACAGAACGTGCCATGCCTTCTAACATCTCAGTCGTGGAATCAGCATTTTTGATGCCATGTTATTTGAAAATCACAACATAGCATTACGATTCGTAACAGCAGTATACCATGAATGAAGCAGGTATTGAAAATTCACGCGAGGAAACAACGCACGTTAGTTCAGCTTCATCTATTTGTCAATTTGTTGAAATCAAAGACCTGCATTGTCTTTATTGTTATATAAAAGCATCTCTTATATTTGTGTATAAAAAAGCAGCAGGAAAATACTGTCATTGCTATATTTTGTAGTGCTCTGTAGTGTTCATTCACTGGAATATAGATTTGGACAGGCGATACAATCATTCAGCATCCTAGGATAACCGCTTTAAGTCACAACTCTTCCTGAAGAATACTTGACATATTTTTGTGATCCAGACTGGGAAGACAATGTAAGCAGCCCAAAGCAACCTGATTGAGAATATGTAAGCACTATTTCCCAGAGGATCTTGAGTGTACCATGGAAGACAATCAATCGACCATTTAAGAATAGTCCAATGACGTCACTGATGGGCCCTCATCCATTCAGAGGCGCCAAAATATCATATCGCGGCAACAACCGCCCATTAGGATCATGCGGATGATACTCCTGACCATAACGCCCCCATTTCACCGTACGAACGGCTATACAAACAAATTGCCTACGCTTGGAGCATTCAGCGAGGGCACCGGGTGGACAAAGACCGGTGCTGAACCAGCCAATCACAAAGGACTTCATTCTGAGAGAAATCCAGGAGGCAAAAATCGTTTGGTAGGAGTTATAGCAGCAGCCTTTGATGAGGTCGAACCGGGCCCGTATTCTGCAGTTCAGACATGTAGTTGCTGAACGTCGCCGGCAATCGTTCATTCCCTCACGGGACACCAGAGGCAGCGCGCCTAGAGCTTAAAACCTCTCTTTATCACCGCAAGCCGTATTCATATGTAAATAAGCTAAAATCGTATACATCCAGTGGTAGTACAAAAGGCGCTGGGAGCAGAGGTAACCTCTATCAAGCACTGTGATTTTCTCCGGGCGGCTGAGCAAGGGGCGGCGACTTAGGCATGGCACTGCCGGGGATGGAGGGAAAGCGCTCGGTGCGAGTCGGCAAGACAATTATTCTGCTGTGCATTTTCTCCGTGACTGTTGAGACACAACCCCTGAAGACGAATCTGACAATAATGGGGTTCTTCCCGAACTCGGAGGCTTCCTTTGGCGGGGAGACGGGGAGTGGGGTACCGGCGGCAGTGGAGCTCGCTCTTCAGGACATCAACGACAACAACAACGTTCTGGCTGACTACAACTTGGTGATGCTCTGGAACGGAACAAAGGTAGGTTCAACATCTTTACCCATCATTGAAGCAGGCTCGTGTTGTGTAGGCAACATATTCTCAATCTAGTACATTTACATACAAGTCGGTTTAAAACGTAGAGACAGTATCTCACCATAAGCAATTTCATTGTACGTTGATGAATGTTAGACATCCAGGTAATAAGATACGCCAAAAAATAGTTACTCAAGCAACTGGATAAGATTTTGAAACAGTCAGACGTTTCAGACAGCATCCGCTATCTTTCATCAGTGACTAAAGAAGGGTCTGGTAGAACTAGCTTTCATACCAAACTCTGAATAGATATGTTAATGAAGATAAGACAATTTCGGATGGTTCCATAGAATAGTAAGTTAAGACAAGGTTGTATGCTAATGAATCAATTAGCTACAATCTAATTGTACTTTTACAAAAATCATTACAACGAAGATTAATGTGTTGGTTGTAATATGAGGTTTTCATAAAATAGGTATAAACTGTTAGGCTGTGAAATAAAGATCCGCATGTTTTACAATGTAAGTTAAGTAAGTTAGAACTGCGATAAGCAACGTTTTATGGACATTCCACTGCACGAAATGGCCTCGTTTCCCGGCGTATACGTACCGGGATTTTTCTGTATTTTTGTCGGATACTAACGGATACTGACGGATACATGCGGATTCGTGTAAGGTATCCGACTATTTCCGCACCAGTATATGGAATATTTCCTGAAGAATCCGAAAGTAAGGGATTTTCGACGAATACGGAGCCGTACACTGTACGGAAATGCCACCGATCCTGACGGATACGAACAGGAATTTTTCTGTATTTTTGGCGGATACTGACGGATACATGCGGATTCGTGTAAGGTATCCGACTATTTCCGCACCGGTAAATGGAATATTTCCTGAAGAATCCGAAAGTAAGGGATTTTCGACGAATACGGAGCCGTACACTGTACGGAAATGCCACAGATCCTGACGGATACGAACAGGAATTTTTCTGTATTTTTGGCGGATACTGACGGATACATGCGGATTCGTGTAACGTATCCGACTATTTCCGCACCGGTATATGGAATATTTCCTGAAGAATCCGAAAGTAAGGGATTTTCGACGAATACGGAGCCGTACACTGTACGGAAATGCCACAGATCCTGACGGATGCCTACAGGGATTTTTCTGTATTTTGAAGAAAATGGTGAATACTGACGGATACAGGTGGACCCAACAACGAATCCGTAACGGATCCGACTAAGTGCTTGCATTCCTAATTTAACTATACCCAAAACATCATTTTGAATGACAGGAAGTTTGGGAAAGCCTGTATGTAACATATGTATCATTTCATATCTCAACATAATGTATTTCTAAGTTCAAAAACTATCAAATACAATACAATACGGAAGTACTATGTGGCTAAATGATCCATTTCATTTGAGACAGGCTGAGGGACATCCACATACTCAAAGCACCACTGCATGTGCAGGTTAATGTCGGTAAATTGGGGTTGTGCAAGCACAATGTTCTGAAAAATTATGAAATGTATTACAATTAACACCATCACAACATTGTGGTAATATTTACTACTGTATAGTGCCCTTGGACCAAAATTATCTACATGTTTTAAATATTCCACTAAAGTAATAAAAGCCTTATTTGTGGCCAGCTCTTCGTCTAAAAGCCATCAGATACAATTATTTCAAATACAGAGGTTGAAAATAGAAAGTAACATTATACTGTCTGAAGAACTCCCATGATGACACGCCACATTTTAAACGTAAGTAGCATATGCCGTGGAACTGCATGTGTATAATCGTCCTCTCCCCATTCTCTGACTACATCTGAGTTCACTTCTTCCATGCAACCTTGGTAAGGGACAGGCAAGGCTGATTTCTTCTGTATCTGCATGTTGGACTCAGCTTGGAGTCCATCTTGTGATGAACCAGTTCCTATATGATAAAACCAAATGATGAATAAATATCAATTCACGTATTTAAGGAACATGTCACATGATTTTGACATGGGCTTCGTTTCATCACAGCAGCTACAAAAAACACGGGACAATGGATATCCATCATGCCTCTCTCAGCTAACATTGAAGTGTACCGATGATGGACTTACCAAAGGAGCCTGAGGTACTCAGCAGCTGAGCATCTGACAGTTGATTGCTTTGTTCCCAGCCAAGGTCCTCACAATATGTGCTGCATTTGTGAAGGAAGTATCTGCCGATGCTGTACTGGATATATATATATAAATGGAAACAATGACAAATATTAAACATATCACATACTCGCATGTGTAAAAAAATGAATCTGGGCATCGTTGAATTGACTACGTAAAACTTACATCTATAACTTGAATATGATATTGATCAAACATGCACAGCTATAAATGAATGAAATAATCACTGAGGCACACTACTGCCTCCTTATAAGCTCTAGTTCACTATCCACAAACTGTGGGATCTTTGTGGGACAAATACTTATGACATTTTCTTCCCTTCCATATCTTTAATTATCTTTCCCTCCACTGCTTGCTATTTTGTATCTGAAACGTTAACCAGACACACGTGTCTGCTGACCATTGGCAAGAATGAACAAATTGAAATTTTAAATTTCCTAGATCCTAACGCCATAAAAGGGCAGGTCGGCTGGAGAATTCTTATGGTCATGCGAATGCGATGATATGTCAAGCCACAATAGGAGGATAACTGACGTCAAAACTAGTTAGAAACGGGAATTTTTCAATTTGTACTTACCAAAAGGGCAGTCCCTCAAAATGATAAATCAACTCCCCAGCGTTTACAAGGGGGGAGGGGGGCGACGAATATTGCATGCACGAAGAAGACAACGTCGCAATTCCGTGCGTTTGAGTTTACACCGAATTCCCTTCGACTCTCAAGCCACTCAAAAATCACTGGTCGACCATGGTAGACTCTGACGATGCCATGTTAAGCACAGAAGGTGATGAAACGCCGTTCTTGTCTGTGCTGTTAACCGAAAGAAAACCGTTAACGTTTGTCGCGCCCAGAAGTGTCTTGTGGGTAATTTGGATATCCGACACGAATCCGTGTTCCGTACACGTCAGGATCCGAGACAGCTCATGACTTCTAACATATTGGCAAATCTGAACTTCTAACATATTGGCAAATACATAAAAAAATGAAAGATCCGAGTAGATATCGTATCTGTACCCGAAACGTATCCAGACGTATACGGCATCAGAATTGCTGGATCTGAGGTGTTCCTGGTATTTGTCCGAATTTGCTCGGAAACGTTCCGTATCTGTACCCGAAACATATGAAGGATCCAGACGTATACGGCGCGGGAATTGTCGGATCTGAGGTGCATCGGATCCAATCGGAAACGTTCCGTATCTGCTATGATGCGCAATTCCGGATCTGTTGGATTCGTCAGGAAATGAGATCATGCCGCGTGCCGTGCAGTGTGTATTTGTTGGTCAGGATCCGAAGCAACTACCGACAAACAATCCGAACATCTCTGCCATATTGACAAATATCTAGAAACGAAGGATCCGCGCAAATATCCTTAGGAATCCGACGCGCATCACGGATCCAGACGTATACGGCGTCGGAATTGCCGGATCTGAGGTGTACCTGGTAATTGTCTGAATTTGCTCGGAACCGTTCCGTATCTGTACCCGAAACGTATGAAGGATCCAGACGTATACGGCGCCGGAATTGTCTGATCTGAGGTGCATCGGATCCAATCGGAAACGTTCCGTATCTGCTATGATGCGCAATTCCGGATATGCTGGATTCGTCAGGAAATGAGATCATGCCGTGCCGTGTGTATTTATTCGTCAGGATCCGAAGCAACTACCGACATACAAACAATCCGAACATTCCAAGTATCAAAAAACGAGGGATCCGCGCAAATATCTTCGGGTATCCGAGGCGCATCACGAATCCAGAAGAATACGGCGTCGGAATTGGTCGGATCTGCGGGCACTTCAGTATCCGAGCAGTGAACTGGGATTTTTCCGGATTCGCTCGGAAACGCCATGAGGCCCGATTCCGGATACGTCGGATCCGTCAGGATACGTGGCCATTTCGTGCAGTGTTCTTTCAATTCCGTGTGACCCAGATGATTGTCTTTTTTTTCTTCAAAACAAATAAAAGAAAGATTGTCCACATATTTTACAATGTAAGTAACTTAGATAACACAGGTTTGCTTGGATGTGTTCTAAACAACGATGACCATCAACACTTTCTATGATCGTTAACGATGTTTGCCTGACGTAAGTGTATCTACCCATCTGTAAATAGCACGAAGGCAACATTAGGAGCATGTTTGTCTTACTGATTGGTTCTAGCATCGTTTTATGTTATTTATGTGCCATTACTTCACAATCTACTGCTAGCGTTAAGCCATCCAATGTCTTCAATTAAGTCCAGGGCATCACACGAATCTCCTTGAGAGCCATCTAAAGGTATTTGACCTGCCCCTAATCTTCTGATTCAACCAAAACGCCATCTCAGCACTTTGTACAAAATTACACAGACAACGGGACGCCAGGACAGGCGGTCAAACCTGTTGCATGGAATTGACGCCGGGGAAATCCTAATTAAAGGCATGCAGACATTTTGCTCTCAAACAAGAGCCCAACGGTTCGATGGACTAGTACTGTTATCCATACGTGACACACATATCTAACAGGTTACTCTATTGTACACTGTACTGAAGATGTATAGTATATATGATATCTGAGGTCATAGGCTGAGGTTTTATCAAAGAAGTGTACAGTAACCATGCTCACCGTAGACTGAATAGACCTGGAATGTGTTCAAAGAAATGAGCTCCAGTTTTTGGCTTGCTTTCAAAGACTTGGTACTGTATGAGTGTTCATCAATAGTGGACTGAGGCAGTCCCCTTATCTATGGCACATAAGGGTGACTCTGGCCGAAAGCTAAACAGTATAGAAACGGGTCCCGGAGAAAATAACTCTAAGACTTGTTTTTTTTTTTTGCTTGTAATCAAAGATTAGGCATGGGTGCACAGCACTATGTTAGACGGATACAGTCTGCTTATTAAGAAAATATATTGAGTGAATTTGGCTGTAGGGTAAAGGGAATAAAAGATAGGGTCCAGAGAAATGAAATCATACTTTTGGCTTGGTCTCAAAGATTGGGCATGAGTTTTCGTTAACGGTGGAATGACGCAGTTCCCGTATCAAAGAAATGTAAGAGTAACTGTGACCGGGGGCTAAACAAAATTGACATGAAATGAAGTCATGAGTTTGGTTATCTATAAAAGATTGGGTATGAATACTAACCAATAATAACGCAGTCCTTCTATCAAGAAAATATTGGGGTAACCCTGACCGTAGGCTGAAGATAAATGTACTTCGTTTATCACGAAAAATAAATGATAAAATACTCTGGCCGCAGGTTCAACAAAATTGTAACGTGTTCCCTAGAAATGAAACCAGGACTTTGGCTCACCAACAAAGATTGAGTAAAAATGCTCAGTTAGGTTGACAGCTGGAGGTCGCTTATCAAGGCAATATGAGAGTGACTCCAGATAAATCAAACCATGCTTTTGGCTTACTGTCAAAGACTGAGTATGAGTGCTTATCAATGTTAGACAGCAGTGGCCCACTCAAGAAAATATAAGAGTAACCCTGACCGTAGGCTGAAGAGAATTGAAATGGATTCAAGGGAAATGAAATTGTGTATCTGACTCGCTCTCACAGATTAGGCATGAGTGTTCCCCAAGACAGATGCAGTGCAATAACGAGAAAAATATGAGTGCACCTGACCGTAGGCTAAACAGAATCAAAATAGGAGTCTGGCTTGATCTCAAGGAGCTGGTATTGGCAGAAATAGTACGTGTGAAATAGAATGTGTACGTGCATGTGGACAGGTATCTATCAACCCTTCATTATCTCGCGGTTAGCACTATAGCTTCAATGGTCAGTCGAGCCTTCACACGTAGTAGGAATCCTGACTATTGGTTGTTAGCCTCCACCAGGCCCGCCTACGGGCGTATGGATCGTAGAAATTGGCAGAGAAAAGGAATAATTAGCCAGCAGAGTCGGTCCACGGTGAAGATCACATTTCGCCCTCGTAGGCTGCAAATGAAACCCAGCTGTGAAATATTTTCCCTATAGCCGGCGTAGATAGTCTGGTAGTTGGTTGTAACCACCGCGAAAAAATGCGCAATTAAGCTGGACGAGGGGCTAGCCTTGAGCTATTAACAACCTTGATTATCAATCAGCCTGTGCCATCGCACGGTCGGAATCGTCTGGAAAGTCATGTAATTCAATTTGAGTTACCGGAAGGACGCAGCTTCGACAATCTAGATGACCTCTTGGTCTCACAGAGAAGTTTCTGTATCTTAAGACCTACACTCTGGTTTCTGTGTCTAACAATATAGACTTGTGTCTAAGTATTACAGCACACAGTCACTGCAATTGCCCATCTCCCTGTGTAGCTATGTGTGGGAGTGCATCAGTGCAATAATCAAACCTTTATGAAGTACGCAGTCATTTTCATAACACCATATTGCGTTGCGGTAAAGCTACTATTGACCGCAAGGTGATATACAACTCTAAGGGCCTGCTCATGTATTCCTTCACCCATGAAAAAATGAAATGTGAGGGAAGCTGTCTTTGAATAACCAAGGCAGAAACGACAGCTAAGAAAGGACACAGGTGATGCTGTTGCCTTATATGTGCATCGAAAAATCATATCAGTTGATTGATGGATTGAGTATTCATCACTTTTGTGTGCAAAATCTTATAAGGCATTGAAGTAACCATAAAGGGCTTGTGATTTATTGTAACGAGAGGAATTCTTACCACAAATAATGCGGGGGAAATTCTCAGCACGGCTTCCGAATTTACGTGGAGATGAGGTATTGCCGCTGAATTAGATATGACAATGCCTTTTATATGAAGAGGTTGGCGACACGCGATCTGGGTACCAAACATGGTTACACAAGCAACACGGATCCAGATAACAAGCTGTAGTATGACAGGTAAAGTGTGGGAATATTCGCCTGCCATAATATCAAGAAAACCTACAGTAGAATCATCAAACATTTACATGTAAAAAAATGTATGCCCGTTTGTTTGTCCTGTTGTGGAGCAATACGCCTATTTTCGGTAATAGAGATTTTCAATTTAGAGTTTGTTACGCACCAATATTTTATGTCGTGCAGTTTTGCCCACGGTTACATTTACTTCATCAGGCATCTAATTCCACAGTCGACAGTGATGCATTACCCGTAACCTAGCGACGGATCTCAGACTTCATTATGAGAGAATCCAAGCGACAGGAATAGAGACGTATTTTCAGACTTCATTTTCTTCAATTGTATCAAGTCCTCGCGTCCTTGTAGATTCTTTATTCCGATTTCTATCAAAGGAAGTGCACTTTTTAAAATGAATTCATACACCAATAGAATTTTAGGCATCGTAATGTGCTAGCATATAAAAAATATGAAAGCAAAAGTGAGCTTCCCTGTAAAATAAAAAATAATGAAAAGTGAGGGTTGAATCGTGGCCATATTTTGAAACGATTTTTAAAGACGTTAAAAATAACTAATATAATATACAAAAATTGACGGGCTTTCCAACCTGCAACGTTTCACCATGTTCACGGGTGCCTGCTAAATATATGGTTTTCATTTTGACACATTTAAGTGGTGCTTTTAAGTTGATGGTCATCAAAAATGCACCTTGTGGGATTTGAACAGCGTCTGCTTCCAACATCTAGATCTGCCTCCTTTTAGCATTGACCCATTGTAAGTTTCTAGAAAAACCTAATGAGTGAAATATAGGACTGTGCTGATTAAATCACATCTATAAAAATATCAAAGATAAATCTATATAGATGTGCTACTTTTGGAGATCAAAGTTTTCTTGGCAGTACTTTGATGTTTATGTTCATTATGGCTGGTACGAAAATAGCATACCCCAAAAAAAATTCTAAAATCCCAACAAGACACTACAGCTTGTAGAGCCAACACTGGTCATAAAACGGGAAAATCAACAGTTGTAATAAATCAGCCTGAATTATAACAACCATATCAAATTTCTATTTTGCAGTATGCAGTTGACTGCGAAAAATTCACTGTATTTGTTGGTGCGTAGGTACCAGGTTTTCTCTCATTAAGTCCCTGAAGACCTTTTTACTTTCACTAATTGTTCATAGTTACCTCGTTAGGTATAATGGACCTCTTGGCTACATGCACTTTCGTCGTTGTAACTGTGATTTTAGAAATTAGGCCAACTGCAGGGGGCAAAAACCTTTGAAACACAACACGACCTTCCTGGTGGTAAAGACGGAACTGTTGCAGTATACGACGAAAATTGCATAATATGATTGTTATTATTTCAGACGGTACAGGCGCCATGACAAAATACTAAAACGCTCGACTCAACAGTAGCAGAAAACCTGTATGCACGTAGCCGTATCTGGTTTATATAATCTGAACAGCCTACATCATATACCTCATTCTATTTCAGACATACACTGCCGGCAAATTTTCTCACATAACTGTAGATACACGAGTCCATACTAGAGTTTCTCCTGTTTTGTGTCCAACAACCCTCACCTTATAACATGTGTAACCATCTCTGCTTCCTTCATATGTTTCAATAACCAATCACTGTTGATTATATCTCAGCGAAGGAGCTTTCAGCACATTAGGCCGCGCCTGCCACATACAATAAAACTAAGAGCTCGGTAAAACCTTCCACTGGGATCCTGCAGGGCGCCTGTCAACATATGTTAAAGTTCCCACAAATCACCAAGGCACGGTAGTTTTATCTTTTATCACCTCCGTTAAAGGGAGTTTCGCGGGAGGTATTGTTTTTGGTACGTGTGTTTGCCAATTTTCCTGGTGGATAGGTTTTTTATAGACAAAAGACAAGGTCGATTTAGGGCGTCCTAGTGGCTTCCCTTCTTGTATAGATTATCAACTGTTTGCTCTTCCATATGTGCATTCAGACACAAGTCAGATTGCGATTCATGTAATTACTGAACTTCTTGGCAATTCTTCCTGATGCTACATATGTAAGACTTTATCCATGCGGTGGCTTCCTTCTTGATTCCTGGTATCGAGAATAACGCTCTGCAACAGATGTCTTTGCGTGAATACAGAAACGGTACACAATAGAACGTTTGATAGATTACTACTCGTCCTCCTCTCCATCAGTTCCCTCCAAATAACGGTGAATTGATTAACCACATTGCGTGATCAGGCCTCGAGGGGCGATCTTCTCGCATAGCTCATGTCCTGGCGACTCCACCAGATCATCACTCATCGGTACAGTACAGACCCTTGGTACAGACCTCAATATAGGCGTTCAATGCAATTCCGTGACATCGATGGTTTGTTCGTTCGTTCACCTCGTTCGAACGGTTAAGATCGTTTGAACGGGTGGTTCGAACATTCGAATGGATGGTTTGTTCGATCGAACGGTTCGAATGGATGGCTTGTTCGTTCCCCACATTATAAATGAAAGAACAGACATAAGGCATATAAGGCAGCAGCTAGTGGCACATAAGGCAGCAAGTTTCCTTGTTGTTTCAGTAGCAGGGTGTATTCTTACAGGGAGAGGTCTAGTTGAACGAGTGAACGTGTTGACCTCAAAATTACAGCGAGAAATCCCCCTTTATGATGAATTCTACCAACAAAGATTAACTTTCCAGCTAAAAATAATTACAATGGCCGACTAGAGACTTTCCTTCATCAGCGTGGAATGACCCACAATCAGCCCCTGTATGACCTTTAATAGTACAGGAGTGAAGTCAATCTACCGTGCAGGGGATTCAGTATTTGTTGCCCATTGTTGCAGCCTGGATTAGGATGGCCTCATTTGTATCTAGTTGGAATGACGTTGTTGATGACACTGCCATTTGTAACGACAATTCCCAGCCAACTTTACATGTAGATTTGTTGCTTATTTCTTGTTTATTTATCTCTCTCTCTCCTCCTTCTCCCTGTATATATATGTATTCATGAAAGGGAGAGAGGTTTGGAACATTGAATACTGGTTCTCTGACAAAGTTTTCTATGTCGAGACATCTTGTTCTCTGATAACCTGCCAAGAATTCAAAGTGTGATGGCTTGCTATTGAACGCTATTACTGTGGCAATAACCAGATATCGAGAAAGAATTATACATTCTAAAGTAGATATTAAAGACTGACCATACTAAGAAAACCCAGGGAAGCCTGCAACTGAAAGAGTCCAGAAATAATGTGAAGAGCGGACCAGAGGTGACACATTGAGCGATGACGCCCATCTTGCGGCCTAGCTGCAGGACAAGGTTTAATGTAGGTTATCCCACATGCACGACCTGGATGTACAGTAAGGCCCTGTATCGGGGCATCAGAATTGATACAAGTAGGGCCGGAAACAGAAAGCCGTTCTGACTTGTCATTGCCACTTCGGTGTGAGAAAACACAGAGATTGTGTCAATGATTAAAAATGCAGCGACTGAGCGGACCTAACACCGATGGCAGATGCCAAGGACTGTGAGCTCCATTAATCTTTGTGACGGCGATGTAGCTGAACCATATACGAGAAACAGAACCATATATTGACTTATGTACAGAGCCATGTGTTGAATTATGATCATATACAGAAAGTCATTAAACAATATATTGACATATATGTGGTTTAACGATATGTTGACTTATATACAGTGACTGACTTTGTCGTGATTACGCCAAAAAATAGTTACTAAAACATCACATGTTACTTCGCTTAAACCCCTACGATGTTCCGGTTTCTTATTATGTATGACTTACATTAAATGCTACCTAGCAAGAAAGCTTCTACGAGTGCCTAATGTTAGATTCATTATCTCAAGCAAACAGATTGTCCAAAACATCTAATTATCGAACGTACAAAACAGTCAAAACAAATTTCCCAGATACCATGCTGACAATGCAGTTGGAATATAAAAAAATATGAACATCCATTGATGTTGCAACGCTTTTGTGTTATGAGTCACGTTATATATTACCTCGCTGGAGTTCCCGTGAGGATCTTGTTTTTCTCGAACGAGAAGTCCGCCCAAAACACATGATGTAAATAGATCAGAGCAGCCAAAGCATATGACCCCGATTCTTCTCTGTTACTGTTATGTGCGTACGTCCACTGTATCCTTAGCTTTGAAGTTATGAGTATCGTTAAATGCTAAGCTCGCTAAAGCTTCTACTAGTGCCTGATTTTATCTTCATGGTCCAAATCAATGAAGCCTATCCAAAACATCTTATGATCGAACGTTCAAGGTAGACAGCACATATTACCCAGATTTCTTTATTGGCGAGAGATCTATTGGCGTTACGACGGTTTGACGTTATGAGTTGAATTGAATATTGCTCTGCTGAAGCTCCCGTGAGGGGCTACTTTAGCTTCTTTGTCTCGAAGGAGAAGCCCGTCCAAAACACCTGATACTCGAGCTCGTTCAAATCAGCTAGAACATATCATCCAGATTTCTCTCTGTTAAATATCAAGTACGCACGCCCACTGTATCTTCAGCTTTGAAGTTATGAGTTACGTTAAATTCTACTTCACTAACGTGCCTACGAGGACCTGGTTTTGGCTTCATTGTCTCAAGCAAGAAGCCGGTCCACAACATCTGATGGTAGAATGTTCAAGGCAGCCAGAACATATTACCCAGATTTCTTGTTGTGCAGCGTTGTTATGAGAATTCTAATGACGTTACGACGGTTCGACGTTATGAGTTGAATTGAATATTGCTTTGCTGAAGCTCCCGTGAGAGGCTACTTTTAGCTTCTTTGTCTCGAAGGAGAAGCCCGTCCAAAACACCTGATGCTCCTTCAAATCAGCTAGAACATATCATCCAGATTCCTCTCTGTTAAATATAAAGTACGCACGCCCACTGTATCGTCAGCTTTGGCGTTATGAGTTACATTAAATTCTACTTCGCTAGCGTGCCTATGAGGACCTGGTTTTACCTTCATTGCCTCAAGCAAGAAGCCGGTCCACAACATCTGATGGTAGAACGTTCAAGACAGCCAGAACATATTACCCAGATTTCTTGTTGTGCTTCGGTGTTATGAGAATTCTATTGACGTTACGACGGTTCGACGTTATGATTTAAATTGAATATTGCTTTGCTGAAGCTCCCATGAGAGGCTACTTTTAGCTTCTTTGTCTCGGAGGAGAAGCCCGTCCAAAACACCTGATGCTGGTTCAAATCAGCTAGAACATATCATCCAGATTGCTCTAATTCGCTAGCGTGTCTACGAAGGCCTGGTTTACCTTCATGGTCTCAACCAAGAAGCCCGTCCAAAGCATCTGATGATAGAACGTTCAAGGCAGTCAGAACATATTACCAACATTACATGTTGTGATTCGGTGGCATCCATTGTACTGTCAGATTCGACGATATGAGTTAAATATTGCTTCGTTGAAACTCCTATGAGGGGCTACTTCTAGCTTATTTCAATCATTGTCTCGAGCAAAAAGCCCGTTCAAAACATCTGATGATAGAATGTTCAAAGCAGTCAGAACATATTGCGCAGATTCCCCGCAGTGCTTCGGAGTTATGCATGACAAATATGTACGCCCATTGTGCGTCTGTATCTGACTATGTTTTGAATACTGAATTCATCGGAGATTGCATCTGGCTAGGGGTTCGACTACTCATAGCAGGTGATAAATGATTGTGGTGAGGAAGGATAGAAGGGCCAGGGATGAGGTTCCATCCTAAACATGGCTGTTGAGAAACATCAATGACTATCACTTTCGTACGTGAGTGATGAAAATTAGCTGCGAGGTTGGTAGATGTCGATCTTCCAAAATATACTAAATATGTTCCATTATTCGAGAAGAAAACGTGTTGTTTTATAGGTAGACAATTAAATATTCTAAAGATATTCATTTATCTATAGATCATAAGGGTGGTCCCTTTAGTTAACTTAGTAACTGATTTCTAAGAGAGCCCTTACGCCAAATCAGGATACAATACAAATGACATAACATAAGCTGAATGAATAACGCTTTTACAATGATATAGAATAAAGCAGTAATCATCAAACATAGTAGTAATAAATGATCAATAACTCAAAACAATAATAACTCAAAATCACAAAGGTCATTCGACTGTTTGAGGGTCAGAGGTCAGGGGCACAGTGGTTTGTATGATTGGCCTCTAGGTCCTGTCGAGTCCGATTGCTCTGGCTGGCTTTCAACATTACACCATGGAATTACTTTTAACTTATCATCTATTGTTAAGAAATCAATAACTATGTAAACTAATAAGTGACAGGCGGACAAGCAAAAAGCAATGCTTCTCTCCATCGTTGTGAAATAGCAAATATATTCAGGTCCATGTAGTCATGATAAAGCAAATCGTTTGAAAATGTCACATCGGGCATTTTGATAATGTCATCTATGAATGATGCAGTGTCTATAAGTATAAATAATCATAATCAAGATATGTAATAACAAAGGCATTTTGAAATATTGAATGAATGAAAGACCTTTATTGTGCGTTAATGCTCTGATGACCTTAGTACAGGGCATGATGACAAGTGGAAATATAGTTACAGTGATAACAAAAATGTGATATTTAACTACATTTGAGTACTAATTATAACCGCTATGTACATGTTCAATTTCTTCTCGCTTCTTAAGGCAATTGTAGATGTATGAGCATACAGGGTTTATGAAATATGGCTTGTCTAGTTTCATAAGGAATGCACATTTTTCTAAGCTATTCGAAGTGATAAGGTAAATTGAGCGATGAACAGGCGTGAAGAAATTAGCTGATTCCTTATTCCCCGCACGTTTCCGACCAGTGACTGATAGCTTGATGATTGAGTTTTGATCACAAAATCCATTCTGTTGAATTCATAGTGTTCGATATTTGTGCAATACGCTGGGGGAATCCATAATCATGCTGAACCAGCATACTGTTGTCATTCGAGTTTCTTGCCCCTTCTTTCCATAAAAACAGCGCCTTTGATGTAACACCCCACCCATGTAACACCCCCTCCCGTGTAATGCCCCCTCCCATGTGAATATCGTAGTAATATAGATGCAACATGTAAGCAACTTTATTCGACAATGTTTGACATTTTACGCGATGATGAATAGCATATTCCAGCCCAAGTGACGACGAAGCTCATTTTGGAGTATTAGCTGGTGTCTACAGACTATATTACAACCAGGGCCATACATTTATGGTCGGCAATATCAGCGGGCCTTCTGCATAAAAGAGAACCAGGTGGTATTCTAGAAAGGCTACCCTGATCAATGTGCATGAGTTTCAATTATCGTCCGTACCCAAAAAGGAATTATGCCTTGTTGATTCTTTGCATGTTTTATTACATATTTCGACTTTGCATTTGACAGCAAAGGACAACGTTTTATTCATTGCTAGAATCTAATTAGTAGATATTACATACCCTAACGGGAAACAAAATGCTGCTTAGCACCCCATTCCTCTGCTTAGGCCCTAAGTTTCATTTGTGTAATCCTTAATTTCAGGAGAGGAGTATCATGTAAAATGTAAAAGTATAACACACAAGACATGAAAATATTAGATGTGTTTTTTTTATCTACGTAAGTCATTGCTCTGCCGTGTCAAATAGCGCGGTCGCAGCGAGCTCGCCGTCTTAGTAGAATGGAGGTGCTAGTCGTCCAGCTGGGTATTTAATCAATTTGACCAGGGTTCTAAATATGCAGTCAGCAAGGATAAGGAAGGGCTGGTTGAAAACGGGGCTTACAGACACTTCTTATCGTACTGAATTCAGTGGAAGTTTTACTCCCTACCCTTTATGGTAATATTCTAACTTCACCAGTGTACGTATACCACACCCAAGTACGGTATGACTGGCTGGACGGCACCTAATCCATATAAGTACCGTGAAATTGCGTTTCGATGGATCACTTCCTTCCTCGTTTTGCTGAGGCAAATACCCCCATGATATATCGGCCGCAGTGAACGTAGCATCGTAAAGACATTGTATACGACCATGAGCATATCATGGTGTATCCCTGATGATGTTTGTATACAAATGTATTTGCAAGTGTTAACCCAAGCAGAACCGGATCAATCGATAAAGCCAACCATGTTATAGATCGTCCCAGTATATTAGACCAGTCCCAATGGTCCACTTCGGTCAGATGGTAAGCTAACTACTTTCGATCGTAGATAACGATTTCAGAGAGATTACCAATGACGCATTCGGCGATCAGTATATCAATTCTATATACGTAACTTCCCACAAAAACACAATCTGATACAGGGTAAGATATTCAATATTCATTATAATTATGTGAACTGTGGCAAATTGTTGGCATATAAATTTACTTTTAAGAAATATTGAAAGATACGCCATACGCGTAAAAATCTATTTCATGTTCCAGATGGCAGTTTCGGAATGACAACGTTTTCTGTTAAGAGCTTCACAGAGAGATGATAGAAGGACGTTCCTCCAGCTGAGTAGAAGAGACTATAGATGGTGCATATAAGATCATACAACTGATAAAATATGATACTGACAATCACAGATATAGAATACAGAAATCAATCAAGTACGTACAGATATCTTTATTCTATAGAACATCATGTTCAAACGGGTTGGCCGTGGCCTCATTCAAAGGTACTCGATGCCTCTTATTTCAGGTTATTACTGACGTAATCATAGCAAAATTGCTCCTTTATGGGCAGTGGTCTATAAAGTTACAGTAAGCGCATTTGGGTAATTTAACCTCCAGGCTCTGTGGAAGACAGGATAAGTTGCAGTATATCTACCGGCAGCAACCATCTGAACAAGGTTGTGAATATCATTAATGTTGCTTAGGTATCGGCAACAATACTTTCAATTTAATCAAACGGCTGTACATTTACCTGCTACATGAACAAGGGAAACACCCCCATGCGTAATAATACCCCAAGGGAGCAGTCCCACTTCCACCCTTATATCATTTTTCACTTCTTCAAAGAAACTATTCAATTATTCAGCCATATATTATTAGTTTGATTTAGACCACAGTAATTGATTGTGGTCATTTAATGAAGATAATGCTTTTTCTCCTTATTGTCTTTCTTCATTTTTCTGTCCTCCAAGTTACACAGGTCACATGATAGTCCTGTATCTCTTCACAAAGATTCTTACATTTAAAATAAATTCATGACGTTCTTTATTCTGTTTTATTGATGTTTGTATGGTAACGTCAAGCAGGACTTATTCTGCATCCGGCTGACTGCAGCACCCATTTCGCTCAAAGCTTATACCTCCATGGCTAATAACTTGAACACATATATTTTCATAAGTCATACTATCACTGACAGTAAAAATTCAAAAATAAAAGACCAATAGCAATCTTAGCTTGATTTTGTTACTGCAGGAACGGATAAAAGATGAGCCATTTACCGAACAATCAAAGGCTCCGGAACTGGTTTACGGTTAACGTCGATGCATTCATTCAAAATATAATCCGCTTAGCAATGCCCGCAAATGTACGATAGTTTAACCATTCCCAAGGTGCTGCATTCGCGATAGCTTACCCACCCAACCTTCTCCCTATAGCGTTACAGGGGTAAAAGGGTCATGCCACCCCTTTCATCTTAGTAACGTCGTCCGCAATTTCTATTCATTATTGATGCTGAAAGGCGCAAACGATGTGACAGGATTTATCCTCTCCTCTATGGCCTCTTTTCAAGTTCTTTTCATCGGTATCGATCTGTATGCGTTAGCCGTGTCACGTAGATAAATCTGATTTCACAGTGATGGCGGTGGCTTTGTCCTCTGGCTGCTATTTTGTGGGGTGTAGTTTGCGACCTGATATTCTCGAGTTTATGGGGACTATAAACTCTACTATAAAGTGCTGGTTGTTAGTATATCATAGGGTAGAGACACATGGAAGCTGGCTCGACTCTTCTAGGGGCTCAGGATATGTTTACAGTACAAGTATATATTTCTAATCCAATACAACTTGGGCAAAGGCAGACAAGTACAAGCTAATGATGGTTATCCTCTACGCATATCCTCTATGTATGTATGTATGTATTTATGCATGTATCAATCAAACTCTCTCTCTCTTCCTCTATCTCTCTCTTTCTCTCTCCCTCTCTCTCTCTCTCTCTCTCTCTCTCTCTCTCTCTCTATATATATATATATATATGTAATTTATATAAATAAAAAATGGTATATAGATATCGTAGAGATGACACATATGGCAGAAAATAATAACTTAGTTATTATGTTTCTATAAGCCGACATTTCAATTTTCTCGACTGCTGATTTGGAATGAGATGCTCTATTTTCTGTACTCTTCCCTAATAAATCAGTCTATTCTATTAGAGCCCTTTTGAAGGATTCCGGATACCTTCTCAATTCGTGCAATCGCAGCATGTAGTCGCACGCATCCAGCAGTAGCCTTGGGTGTCTACTATTTTTTACATCCTTAATCAATTTCCCAGTCCTTGGGGTTTGAACTATTCACTTTGCTTCTATCTATTGCGACCGGCCTCACACTGAGAACTTGGTGCAGTTTTCTCCCACCGTAGACAATTCCTTGTCCCGAAAAAGCTTCATCATAAACTTATCATAAACGAAGATAGTTTTTTGCATCAGACGGGGAGTCACCCCCCTCCCTTACAGTATACACCTAATAACACTTTGATTTGCAATCAATCAACGGATGAGAACCCTGGTGACACAGACAAATGTATTTCGAGTAAAACATGGTTCATCGTTCATTGAAAGTCACACAGGTCTCCGCAAAGCTTCTAACATGAAGACGATCCTGCCACAGACGTGAGATTGGGAGGTAAAACCTCAGGTGCTGGAGGAGATAAGAGCCCCGTCCCGCTCCCTGGCGCCTGCCTATCAGAACGATAAGCGCGCTCTGCAACTCTTCTAACGGCGGTAAGTGGGGCGGCCACAAAGGAGATCAACAGGAGTGCATGGAAAGTTTTCTAGCAGGCGGCCAGTCTGTACCCTGTGGTGATATCTTTTATTGAACACCGTGCATTTAGAGTACTAGCCAGTGGGGAAAACGGAGTCCAACATATTTGCATACGAAATCCGTTGCTGAGTCTAGTCCTTATATTCTGGGTGTTACCAGCAACCGATCGATGTTGGGCAGCAACTCTAGACAACTTGGGACCACACTGAATGTGTTATAAAGAGAGGGTACAATCCATCACTCCTCCCGCATGCATGTCCTGTATAATTTCTTTACACACTTGGAGCTGAATATTCTAGAGAAGGATTTATTCCGTTACCCCTGAAAGATTGAGTCTTATCTTCCGTGCCTTTGACTCGATGCAAGTACAGTATCAGCTGTGCACAGAACGTGCTGCGATCCTGATGAATACAACAATTCAGCAACGAAGCTTATCCACAGTCTCAAGCTGGCAAGCCTTCAAGTGTCCTTCATCTACGTAAATTTCATGCTTATATGCTAAAGGAAACTGATAGTCTTGGCCTCCGCGTTTGAATGTTGGGTTTCGATGTTAACAACTGACGACTTTGTCATTAGTGATCTAGATGCATCGTAAAAGTTGATTTACCACATTTTGTGGAAGGATTGACATAACAGGTGAGCTATCACCTTTCAAGATGTCATCCCAGACCGGACCGTAAGATTTGGACCATCGCACACCGGGGCATGCCCCTACTCTTTTTCGAAAAGTGTGGTGGGTTCTTTAACGTGCGCGGGGTGTTGCTCTCCCCAAACACGGGACCTTCATTTAACGTCCTATCCGAGGGACTTCCCTAACCCTAGATGAGCTAGGTACTCATTTACACCTGAGTGAAGTGAGGAAAGTCGTGTTAAGTGCCTTTCCCAAGGGCACAACGTCGGGGCGCAAGTTCGGACATGTCTCTGGGCACAACCCGGGATTAGATCCCGGGTCCCATTGTTTGACAGTCGCGCGCTCTACATTTGCGCCACACGACGCCACAATACAGTGTAACGCCAAGTAACTTTTATATCAGCCTTGGCACGGCAGCTCACATGAAATCGAAGTATATATCTCCATTGACGCGCTAAGGTAAGTAATGTGTTCAGGCCCAAACACCCTGCGGCAGAACATTAATCATCAGGAGTTGAGTAGCAAGGGATTCGCACCAAACAGTGGTTCTCTTGTGATATCACTGCGGCATCAATATTGTACGCCTACGCTGATGACAAAATGAGACATCGGTTATAGAATAAAGAATCTAATGGTTTCAAATATTTTCCAAGTCAACGGTGGTTTGCGAATAAAAGTACATGAATAACTGTTAAGTTAACGTTGTATATTCGTTTCACTATAAACGGTTCTTTAAAACTACATAGGCTCATAGCTATTCAACTATAGTGATCGCCTAGCGAAGACATTGATGTCGCACTGTTGTTGTTTCAACTGAAATACCATAAAGGCAATTACTGTGATTCTGAAGGCTTTTGCAATAAAAGGAGAATCATTTTTCCGGCGGGGAACAGGAGCGACAGTCCACTCAATCTACCCCATGAGTCTGCAGGCCTAAGTCCTTTTATATATAGGCCTTTATCTTCCTTTGTTCTCTCATAAATGCTATGGATGGTTTAAATTTTTTAAAGCGTTCAAGAGGAATCAATGCAAATCGTTTTCATCAATGTATACATATAGGAGGCCAAGTAGATTATCGAGAAGTTGTGTCATTAGAGTACTATCGAGGACATCAAACGACAGAAACCAGTGTGACTGTCTGCGTAGGATGTTACGGTAGTTCAGAAAATCTATGGCCATCAGAAGGCAGGAAAAAGAACCAACTTTTCTAAATGTAGACTAGGCTTATCATCAGTTCGTGTTAGTCTGATGAGCAAGTCGTGCCTTTTCTTCCAACGTCTTTATGTGCGATGGAGTTAAGCGATGGATAAGAAACCCATCAGACTGATTACCAGGGACAGCTCTACCGTAATCATCATGGTGTTGACCTTGATGCATTGTCCAGACGCAGTAAAGATTTTATTTCACTGACTGTGCGATAATCGGCTCTGAGGACACAGCTGCTACCCTGCCGTAATGTCGCAGACATCCATGCTTGGTCAAGCACGAAACAAGCAATCACTTCGGCAGATGTCTTTTTTGCCTATCAGAGGGTACCTTCATCTGTCTAAAGCACTGCGGTCTCTCGCAAGGCCGATGAACAGAATTAAGTGGAGCATTTCAAAGATACGGAAATGAAAACCCGAGCCGATTTGCCTCTTCGCTCGAATTGAAGCTACATCAAAAACCTGAATTGACATCTTTATCACCCTTTGAACATGTTTGAACTTTGTGTTACTTTTTGAAGTACGCTTGCAATGTTGGTGACCTGAGGCTAGCTTTTTCGAAAAAAACTAGTCTCAGGTTAAAAGAAGCTATGTATAACGATGCTAACTATAAAGATAAAACATGGTAAAAACTATCCAAAAACTACACAACCTAATTCATTAGCAATTGGTGCATGTAATGTTGTGAAGAAATACGCTAACTGTACGTTCATTAATTTTAAGTTAAACACATTTATTCATACTGCTGGGGCACCAGTAGCCTGGGTGCCATCCTATTTCTACTGGGGCTCCTACATTCGCTACCCTAAAAAAAAAAATTATGGTAGCGAATGTAGGAGCCCCGGTAGAAATAGGATGACACCCAGGCTAGGGCACCGGTGCCTGAATAGGGTGTAAGATTCAAGCGCGTGCAAGACGAATGCAAGGTCACAGTTTGAATGATTATGGGATTTTCCACCGTATAATGAGATCATCATTAGTGTAGCATCAAGAGGCGGCTGATGCGCAGATACCCATCTCCATGCACGGGCAGCCGTGACCGTATGTGGTCAAGGACAGCGATAATTGGTGTTGGGGGACGTTTCTCTACATTCCAGACATGGAGTGCACATTACAGAGTCGAACTGTGATACAAAACACGGAGAGCGTACAAATGTGTAGTCTATCAACTAGCGTTAATTCTATTGGTTATCATGTAAGTGCAGAAAAGTTAGATGGTATTCACATCTGTATGTGTTGTTAGAGGGTGTTATTGCCATTCGTTTGTTTGCAGATTCAGGCACGATTCATTTCAACTGTTCACCGTTATGCATGTCAAAGCACATATCTAGCAATAAGCGTTGTATCAATTTACTTCTATCTTGTAAATATTTTATTTTTTCCGTTTGCTTTCGGAGGCTGTAGTAACCAGATGCTTACTTTGGCATGAATAGACGATGCAGATTGGATAGTTGATCATTTCTTTGAAATATGAGGATATGACGTTCACGAGATTTGAAGCTGAAAGACTATATGTTTATGTGGCAAACATCAATGAGCTAGATAGGAACAACATTGCATTTACCGTATGAATGGTTCAGTTATTTCAAGACGCTGCCTTTAGATGTGGGAGCCCTGGTGGTGATAGGTAGTCGATAATTGTACGTCTGGGGATTGCAGTTAAAGATTACAGGTCTCACGGGACTAGGAAAGGCTTAAGAATGAGACACAACTTACAGAAATGGCAGGAACTATCCTGGCCACTACCAATCGATAACAGCACTGATTATTTACGACAGATCGTCCTGATAATTGTACCAGTTGTGGTCAATACAAGTGAAACGAAATTGTTAGAATAGGTGAAGGTGAGAGAGAGGGAGAGAGAGAGGGGTAAAGAGGGGAAGAGAAAGAGAGATAGAGAGGTGGAGAGAGGGAGGGATAGATAGCCAGAGACAGACAGACACACAAAGACAAGGACATAGACGGAGAGACGTACAGAGACAATAAGTGTCTTATCAAATCTGACATAGATATGTATAGTGTTCCCATAGGTAATGGGGCAAGCAGAGCAAGACGGCATTGTGCCGAGATCTTCCAATACGATCACTGACATTAGCAGCCACTTTCGTATGTCTACAGTGCGATCCTGCCATCGGGACCAAGGTGTTCTTCGACGCCATGTACCAGCTTCCGCCCAAACTGATGCTGTACGGGGGAACATGCTCCAGCGTGACGTCACTCATCAGCATGTCGGCACCTTACTGGGACCTGACACAGGTAGGTGTTGTGTGTGAAAACGGACAAATTGTTTTCGACCTGTTTTTTGTTGTTGTTTGTTTGCTTGTTTGTTTGTTTGTTTGTCTTGGTGTGTGTAACTGGAGACTGGCAGGATACAAACATTAAGCAGGCATGAGTCCAAATTTCATCGTCAGGCTGGTAATAAGTGAACGTTGGCAAATGGCCAAATGTCAGGAACTCGAGGATGGCATGTGTGCCCTAGAGTAGACCATGTAATAATATTGTTTGAAATGGACATGGTTGTTTTCGAGTGGCTAGTGCAATAGAAAACGAAGGTCAAGTTCGATAATGGCCTCCTAGTGGCTTTCCATGGTACTGCAGTGGAACTGCCGAGTTGGATATCACGTGTTCTGGCCTGGACATCCTATGGTCGTGATTTATGAGTGGTAGATACCTCAGGGGAGACAGAGACCAAGTGTTTTAGGTTTAGGCCCATAATATTCAATCATTCCTTTCTTTCTTCAGCTGTCTTACGATGTAACGTCGCCAGAGTTTAGCGACAGAGAAAAGTACCCGACGTTCTTCCGGACGGTCCCCTCTGACCTTGACTTCAACCCGGCCAGGGTGCGACTGCTCAGGCACTTCAACTGGACACGTGTGGCGACGCTGTATCATGACGAGACCAATTTGGCAATAGTAAGAAAAACACTGATTTTTAAAAATGAAAAAGTACATTGTATTTCCTTCTTGACAATGAATTTGGTCCCAGGCAACAACTTTGTGTCGATGAGCATTATCTTCATGTATGAGCGTGCGTATTCTGAATATCATGTTTTGGTAGATTAGTAATCTTATAATACTATATTTTGGTAGATTAATAATCTATTAATCAACAGTTGCCATCTACGTAATGTACATCAATCAATATGGTGCTGTTTTTGGCGACGCCTCAGGAGTGAAGTCGTTAGTATAGTACTGCGATCGAATTGCCAACTATTCTTAAAATTGAACTCACGGATTCCCTTTTTGATTCGTTTTCTTTCGTGGGTCGTTTTGTGTATGAGTGTGTAACACCTTGTTACTAAATGTCTTGTTTGTTTGCCAGGTTCACAGCCAACTAGAAAGCTCCCTTGTGAAGGCTGGGATGAACTTTACGGCGCAAGGGTTCGTGGACGCAGAGTCTGCCAGGCGGCGTTTGAAACAAATAAAGGTGTTCATGTCTAACGTTAACGTTCATCTGCATAACCATTTAAGGTCCTAATTTCATATTGTTTCATGATACTCGGGCCTCCTACCTTATTAATAATAATATTATTCTGTAATAGTTGAAAGCAGCGATGATGATGATGATTCTGTAAACGAGTCATAGGATTGATGAACGATTGTAAAACTGGGCATTAAAACGAAATGTAACTGTTAAAGAAGCTGGTTTAAGAATATGTTACGGTAATACAACCAAAATCGTTTTATAGCATTCTAATGGCATATTCCTGTTCTAATGATGCAACCTCTCCTTGCCTTGCATCAGGAATCTGACGCTCGAATCATTCTGGGTCTCTTTAATGAAAGCATGGCGAGACATGTCTTCTGTGAGGTACAGTTATAGATGTTACTCTACGATGTCATTCTTTCTTAACATATTCTAATCTTTTCTAATGTTATAGTTGATATCTTTCCCTAATCATACATGGCTACTTTGGTTATATGAAATGTACTTGATATGATTGTCTTTATGATGTCAAGCTCAAGGATATGTGAAACCTATCGTCAATGATAAAATGACAAGGCCACAGACTAGAGGAATATACAACCCTTGCAAAGCGTATGGAAGAGCATGAGTTTAACCAAAACTACTGACAAAAATATGTGCTTTTACGTATGATATCTTTGTTCCATTACAAGTTGACATAGTTGACCAATTTTCACACTGATACAAACTTCCCTAGGCTTACAAACTGAACCTGTACGGAAAGCGGTACGCTTGGATCCTGAACGGACCCTACAGCAGGAGGTGGTGGAACACGAGTGCGGAGTGCACCCGGGAACAGATGCGTAAGGCTGTGGAGGGGGCGCTGGTTTCGAACTTCCTGGAACGCAGTACGAGTAACCATAGAACCATTTCCGGGAAGGTGTGTAGATAAGATACTCACATAGCCTTTTCAATCAAAGAGCAGTATAGGTTACGTTGAAGGGAGGGTGGAGCATGTAGTATGTGAAATGGACATCGATATCGTTGTGTAGAAATTTATCTCTTATATCGTCCTGCTAACAATTTGTATCAATTCGATTCTTAACGTGATAAAATGTCATGTGATAAATATTCTATACTTAGCAAACAGCCACTTGGTTGTTGGTTGGGACAGAAGCTGTGCTGCAGATAGTAAGATTACAGTGAAATTCTTTGATGAAAGATTTTGTGATATTGAAAGCGAGATTTCTACAATATTGGTCAAAATTGGTAGTTATTTCGTGAATCTAGGCGTGATGTTGCATAGATATAGATATATAACATCCTATGTGGAAGCAAATGATAAAATTGTTGTTCTGTTGTTCTAGGTAACGACAATGATAAAAGGTGGATTTTTTTGTTATTTGTCTCCAGACGCCCGCGGAGTACGAGCGACAGTATCACCAGCGCGTGTCTGGGAAAAGGACGAACCCTTTCCACGGGTACGCGTACGATGGGGTCTGGGTGATCGCCCTGGCTCTGGACAAGGTCCTGAGACAGCTGCAGCAGGCGGGAAACGTGCCGCGTGTGAAACTGACGTACGAGAGACAAGAAGACATGAAGGTGTTCATGTTTGATGCAGTTAAAGAGACGGACTTCCAAGGAGTAACGGTAGGTCAGCATTATCCTGAGACTAGTGATCCAAATCCCAAAAGACAATTCGATTTGATATCATTAACCTCTTTGATTTGTCACCGCAGCGAAGTCAAACTTATTAAAATCAAAACCCTTTGAAATAAACTTGAAGTACTTGAGTTCATAGATAATCTAGTTATGTCACAATTTAACGTTGAATTCCGACACAAAATCATTACTAACACCAAAAAGCGCGCAAATCCTTTTGTTAGCATCTGCTTATATTTTGCTTTCTATTTCAAAAGAGATTCGCATGCAACACAATATATTGTTCAGTCACAAGAAAGTCAACTAAAGCTTTTAAGACTACCCATGGCCATTTTGGGTTTGAATTCCACTTAAAAAGACATCAAGCTGGCAATGGTGTCACCCAGCATGACCTCCATTTTCGCAGCAATGACGTCACAACTCTCGCGAGATTTCACCGTCTGGTTACTTCCCTGTCTGACAGGGATGAGTCCAGGAAACCGGAAACGTCTCAGCTTCTGAGAAAGCCTCCCTCTCCTTTAGGACTTGCCATGATGGAAAACAGTACTTTTAGAGCCATTCCTTAGCTAGAGGAAAAGGGCAGAGCCATTCCCAGCGAGTACTGTAAAAGGCTTGTGTAAGCCCCGAGAACCATTAGACGTGACTATAGTAGTTCACGGTGCTCAAATTGACTATAGACAGTCGTTTAAAGTCAGACATGCTCACTTTATGAGCATACACTGCACTCATTACATAGTCGTATTTCATGACGATAATGGCCATCACCTCTTAATGACACATCTACAGACAGGATGACAAGTGCCTTGCCTTTGTCTGCAGGGAAAAGTGCGATTCAGAGACGGCGACAGACTTGGGACAATCCTGTATGAACAGATTCAAGGTAACATTAATGATATATTTTCAACATTACCTCCATAGTAACAAATAGAAAAACCTGCTTCCACGCAGCAAATCAGTTTCTATATGGTGATGATAGTAATGATTTTGTCAAAGGCATTTATCCCATCCCCTGTCCTTGGTACTGAATAAGTAGTATAGACGCTGCCATCCCTGGCCGTGGTCAAACACCACATATGATATCCTTCATAGGAATATATCTGTATCATACGTGGCCAGCATGTAATATGTTACTTGTTATTTCAGAGGGTTCCGAGGTCCGAGTTGGAGAATACTTTGCTGAAAATGACTCCATCGCTTTGCACAGCGTGCAATGGCAAGGTAAGTCACTTATCTGAATTGAACCATACCTTTTTCATACCTTTTTGCTTATTAAGATACTCATTAAATTATTTGGTTAAACGCCTGGAGAAAGATGAACTATGTAGTAAAATATAATTCTTACAGTCTGTAAAAATATTCTAGAGCATTTTGATTGTAGGAACTTTAGTAGCTACACCTCATATATTGATACATACTTGATCCTTGAACGTATATACTAATGTGTGTTCATAACAGTAGAAGACGTCAGGACACTTCCTGTACTTTCATAGGGTCAGTCAAGTATTCCGTACATTCTCTTACCTAAAGACTTAGGCTTAGGCCAAAAATAATTACTCAAGCAACTGGATAAAGTTTTGAAACAGTCAGACGTTTCAGACAGCATCCACTGTCTTTCGTCAGTGACAGTGGATGCTGTCTGAAACGTCTGACTGTTTCAAAACTTTATCCAGTTGCCTGAGTAAATATTTTTGGCGTATCTTACTACCTGGATGTCTAACTTTCATCAACGTACTTAGGCTTAGAATCTCCCGTGCCTATTGCCACACATGGCAGCAAGCTTTTACCACTCAGGACCAGGGCTTCCACTCTTTTTAGGTTAACCCCCATGCGTTATACCCCCTACGTAGGTGATAATCCCCCACGAGACAAGACGCTGCGTGTGGAGGAGCTGAGGAGGGTACCGCTGGCCCTATACGTCATGATCAGCGTCATGGCCATGTTTGGCATCTTCATGGCTATCGTGTTCCTCTTCTTCAATATCAAGTACCGGAACCAAAGGTAGGAATCGTCGACTACAAACGGCTTAATTGTTTTAATCGTTGATGTAAGTGATTTTATGTATATCGCTCTTTTTTTGCAAGTCTATACTTCATTCAACGCGCTTGTCTATTATCGATCTATAGTACGATAAACCCATGCATTAGTCCTTTATGTTATTATAACATTTCCAATGATTCTATGGTTTGATTACTTTACGTTTCCAGCAACTCAATGAAAAACAAGTATATTTTCTTTATCTGTGTAGGTTTGTTAAGATGTCCAGTCCATACCTGAACACACTCATCATAGTCGGCTGCATCTTCATCTACCTGTTCGTGTGTCTGCTTGGGTTGGACGGCGCGCTGATTTCAGAGACGACTTTTGAAGTACTGTGCACAGTAAGTACAGATCATTGCAGTCGACACTTAAGTAACATTTAACACGCTATCCTTGTACATTTTTGTGTGAAATATCTATCTATCTATCTATCTATCTATCTATCTATCTACCTGTGTACCCATATAAATGTCAAGATATATAGATGGATATATATATGTATGTATGTATAAATAGGTAGAAATAGGTAGACAGATCTATCTAGATATAGATTTATAAATAGGTACCTGACAGATAGATAGATAGATAGATAGATAGATAGATAGATAGATAGATAGATGGATAGATAGATGGATTGATAGATGGATTGATAGATGGATGGATGGATGGATGGATGGATGGTTGGATGGATGGACGGATGGATTCATCTGCAGTGAAAAGTGCGCATCTTCCAACGGATATAAGCACCAAAAAGATTTAAAGAGTTATCCATCTCGTATGCATTATGGTCCTTCGTCAGTAAGTGTACTGCCAATCGTACCCGCTAGGTGCGCACCTGGATGCTGGCTGTGGGCTTCACCCTTGCGTTCGGGGCCATGTTCAGTAAGACGTGGAGAGTTCACGTCATTTTCACGAACACCAAGATGAAGAAAATGGCCATAAAGGATGTGAAGCTGTTCGGAATCGTGGCCGTCCTGCTCCTGATGGACATCGTGATTCTCACCACGTGGCAGGCTGTTGACCCGCTGACCAGAGGACTGCAAACATTTCCAGCAGAGGTTCGTCTTCTTATTTAAGTTATGAAAATGCTTATGTAATTTGGCGCGAATCATTGATAAATGACACGAGTATTTGCATCTGCCAATCATCAAACCAAAGATCTTATTACTGCCGCCTATAGCTTCATCATGTTTTGCTTTTTATCTATGAATGTATCTTGAAACGAATCAGTGTTGGTAGATCTTTCAAAAACAACCTCAGTCACGATTCAAACCGCATTCAAGTCGTGATGAAGGAACCCGAAAGCCACCGAACGTTGGTTATGTACGAATA
Organism: Branchiostoma lanceolatum; assembly: GCF_035083965.1. Taxonomy (NCBI): domain Eukaryota; kingdom Metazoa; phylum Chordata; class Leptocardii; order Amphioxiformes; family Branchiostomatidae; genus Branchiostoma; species Branchiostoma lanceolatum. Next base: position 3,649,510 of record NC_089736.1, read on the forward strand.
ACGTTCCTTTCAAATATACTAGCTTCCAAGAAATTGGCATGTGCACTACACGTATCTAATAACATATTTCTTTGTACTTTGCTATACCCAGCCCGGGAGGGAAGTCACTGTGGTGCCAGTGTTGGAACACTGTGACAGCAACAGCTTCACCTTATGGCTGGCAGTCATCTTCGTTTACAAGGGACTGCTTCTGGTATGGACATTCTTCAGGATTTATGGAAATAGCGTTCCGCTTGTTTACAAAATTCATGATAGATTTTGAATTCAGAATAACATTGCCACACTTTTATCTTTGTGATACATTTTGTCATATGAATTGATGCACACTTTCCTTTAAAAAATCAACACTTAGTAGCGCCTTCTTGTTTATGCTCAAAATCTAGTTGTTTCAGTTGTTATGTTTCGCCCATACTATAGGTATGGGCTAAACATATTGTCCCTGTTTTTTGTCGTTTATGCAACTTACAATTTCCTTGCATCGTATTTCGCTCTTGGCAGATCTTCGGCTGTTTCCTTGCCTGGGAGACGCGTCACGTCAACATCCCGGCCTTGAACGACAGCAAGTACATCGGCATGAGCGTGTACAATGTCGTCATCATGTGCGTCATCGGGGCGGGCATCTCTTTCGTCATCAAGGACCGCCAGAACGAGGCTTTCGTGCTGACGTCACTCTTCATCATTCTCTGTACCACCATCACGCTCTGCTTGGTGTTTGTGCCTAAGGTTTGTAAGACGGCGTTGGCTTTGTAGCTGTTTCATTAGTTTCATACACATGGTTTCATTCTCAACGTTTGACATTAAAAAGGATTTGGCAACAAGGGAAGTTCCAGTCTTACGGTGTATTCATGTGACTCAAACGCAAGTTCGGGAGGGTCTCTGATAGATACTAAATCAGTTTGCTTGGCGGAATGCTGACGTTTAGGCCTTTGTAGTTTCAGCATTCGTCTTAATTGCTGAATGCCTTAATCAGGAGAGAATGAAACCGGCAAGTGAACAGACGGAACCGTAATTCTTGCAGAGTGAAATGTGTCAGAAAGCCAGTATTGTCCCCCGCCTATGTTTAAAGACAGCTGACTGATGTTTTAAACAATATTTTCAATGTTTAATGCTGGTGACCATGAGAAACATGACGTGATCCCAGTAGTGATTCACAAGTTTCGGTGTCGTCCCCCGTCTCTAGTTAAAGACACTTCATAGTTAATAATGTCATATATTCTAACAGCTGGTGACCATGAGAAACATGGCGGCCGAGGAAAGGACGAAGTTCAAGTGTATGCTGACCAGACGCGCGGGGTCAAAGGGCACGGATTCCGACAAGCAGATGTCAGCCGCAGAGAAGACCAGAAGACTGCTCATCGAGAACTACAAACTCAAGAAAACACTGCAAGACGTAAGAGTTTTAGATTGTAAGAATATTCGGCCTAAAATTGTCTTGCGCAGTTCAGTACTAGTGTACTTATTATACAATAATGGTGTATGACACCTTGAGGTGGTTAACTGGTTATGAGAAACATTGCGTTTATGAGTCTGGGACATTATCTGTCTTAACCATTCAGAATCTTACAAAGTAATATGTATATTGCCAAAGAAGATGATTGAAAATAATAATCCTTATAGAAGGCTGTATATCTCAGGAAAATAATTCTGTTTCAGTTGCATGGTTGAGATCGAGACAACGCTGTTAGATGACGCTCTGTCGTCATAGAATTAAACAAACTATGCCGCATTGTTTTAGAAGATGATGTATTTTTTGGTAACGTTAAGCTGGTATGCATCCAACATTTATCGCGTTCCTACACCCCAGAAAACCGAACAGCTAGACTCCCTGATGAAACAGCTCCAGGTGGACAGTGACGTCGACGCTGACGCAGAGACGACGTGCAGTTACGTCAGAGACGCCTGTCAGGAGTCCCCGCGCTCACCAACGATGTCAGGTCAGAGGTCATTTGTGTAACGTCATCCACATTTGCGGCTGTCATGGTAACATCGTTGGAAACTCTCAGCGAGTAATTTTTGTCACATGTTCGTTTTTCCAGAGCAGCAGTAATCAAAAAGAAACAAAAGTCATGAGCCTCTTAATATCTTTGGCAAATGTATAAAGAATGTGATGCTGAATACACAGCCGTCCATACGACGTCCCTGGTTTGCTCAAAAGTACAGGAATTTATGATAATCTATCCGAAACGGGATCAATTGTGTTTTGTGGCGTTTTTGGATGCATATTTTCATCAACAGCCTGTTGACAAAATCAATATTTCCTACAACAGAATACTTCACCACGTTGCCAAGGCCTGCACGAACTTCTAACGTTTATGTCTGCTTTCCATGTAGGATCTTTCCTCATAGTCCCTGACGGACGGAAACACAAACCGACGAGCTCCACATCCTCCTACTCAGCAGGCAGCCCGGACATGGACATGTAAGCACTCTGTTCAATCACCAAGGGTTATTCTTATATCTTTCCTTTCGTTCCAGTTTCACAAAGGCCATTACAAATCTGCACTACTGCTCAAATCAGCATAAGGATCACATGACCGCTTTTTGTTGGCCCTTTAATTTATTTTTAATCGGCACAAGCGTTAAGGACCAATTCAGAAGTGGGCACATAGTGAACCAGTGTCTACTATGACCATTTCAGCCTTCATGTTGTGGTCGTTATGGACAGGTTTGGCTGTAATATTGTTCATGGCCACCACGAAGTGTCGTAGCGTTGTATAAAATGTTTTGTTTTTCTTAACTTCGAAAAGGAAAACGTCTTCAACTCAGTCAAGCGTTTCCTTCAACTTGCCGCCATCTTTCTCCGGAGGCAACCTTGGGAACGAGTCCAACCGGAACATCAAGATGCACCGGAAGTGCAATGGAACGAGATTGGAGCCAGAGGAACAGAATAAGCCAGTTGTGAGAAAGCAAATCCTCATCACCATGGTAACTAACGTCTGAAGTCTGCGAAAAGCTGTTTTTGTCTCAAAGGTACTTTTAAGGGTTGGTCAAGCCAAGGGGGTTGGTCAAGCTGACCGAACACCATCTTCTACCCATACACATGTAACAGGGTAACTGCTCATAGAAAGCAAAGATTTTATCTATCGTCTTGTACATGTTAAAATCATTTAGGATGTGCTGGATATCAGTTTGATATATAGTATGAAATCTTGTGTTGTTTTTGTACGTGAGACACTTGTGACAGTACGTTTCAAAGTTTTTATAAGGTATATACAACATATTGAAGTTATTCATTACGTATCGACTTGTCATCGATGTAACCGTTGTCAGTAATACACGTGGAAATCTTTAAATAATCTTCATAGACATAATTATCAGCAGGGTTGGTATAAACAAATTGTCCTGATTGTTATCAACGGTTCAGATATTGTATGATATTTGTGATGACACGTTTATATCGTGAGTACAACCCTTTGAATATATCTTTATACATTATTTGGTGACAGTCTGTGCAAGTCTACCTTTACAGAACTGAACTCTTGAAGTCTGAATGCTGCTAACAACATGGAGATGTGATGTCAGTTGTGAAATTCATAACGATACTATGTGATGTGTCGTTACGCATAGTTTTCCCCGGAACTTTGCACCAGAGAAACATTTTACACGTTTGTCATTTCAATACTTCACTTGCACATACCCTTTAGAAAATTGTGATACTATAACTTTGACAGTACATTATAAAGATGTAAGCTACATAAACGTTATGTACCAAAAATCATTTGCAATGAATTGCTTTCTTCTTTGCTGAAGTGTTAAATAATCAACCCTTGTTATTCATAAAAGTTGATCCTCTCCATATCACACCTCTAGTAGCCCTCCCACTACAGGGAAAGGTCTCATAGAGCCCTGCACAGTGAGAGTCTCTGTTACACAGACTAACACCATGGCGTGTTCCCTGTTTTGTCCAGACTCCTGTGTAATGTTGAATTTCGTCAGCTAGGTAACGACTCATTTTAAAGAAAATATTCCAGTCAGCTTCTCTGCCATTGCTCAATCGGATACAAGTGTAACCACGGGTTTTCTTTTCTCACAACGCAATCCACATATTGTACACGAGCGACATGTGTCATCCATCGGATGACGCAATCTACATAAACCTTTCTTTGGACGATTGAAAACTATCCTCTCGGATAAAAACAGTTGCTTGAGTCGATTTTGCAGCGACTGTTGCACAGCAGAATACCCAGGGACCTGCAAAATTGAACAGATATTAAGATATTACATCAAAACCTTCCTAAACGTACGTATACAGGCTATAATAATTAAGAGACTTATATTTGAATTCAGAAAAGAACGCTTAATAGTATATGGCGCATGTTATGAAATGCTTGAAGAGAAAAGGGCATTTCCCTACATATACGAACCAAGGGCAGTTAGTACGCTAAGTAGATTGATTATTGGCAATTCTTTAGCAGTAAAGGACTTTGTATATCAATTAAGCAGCCATGGGGCCCCACATCGCCATGTTTTCTCAACAACTGTCCACGTATCAAGATTAATACATATCCATCAAAAGGATATTGAGGATCTAGGTGTGAACAAACAAGCACAACCAAAACAGTGCCCTGTTGGAAGTGGACCTCATATAGTAGGTAATAAAGAAAGCACAAGCACGTACCCGGGTAGGTAGGACTCGCACGTCAGACCGCTGAAGTCCTCCATGTCGCACTCTTCTATCGCCGCCTGCCGGTTTCCGTCTCCACAGAACGACCGCTTGCAACCTGGGGGCGAGCGGACATATGTGAGATTTCACTGCACACGCAGGAGGGCGGGGGGGGAGATGGGAGAGAGACACACACGTGCACAGAGAGATGAGAAAGGGACAGGCAGAGAAAGATGGACAGAGAGACATAGAGAGAGAGAGAGATACAGAGAAAGAAGCCAAAACAAGACTTCAGTCCGTCGGGGTGAAGTAAGTAAACATGGCTGACCGATGCAGCTGTCTGTGCTGATTTGGTTGCCGTCGTCACATTCTTCCCCCGCCTCGTCATCCACGATGCCGTCTCCACAGTAGGACGTCTGAGGGAAAAACACAGTCGGTTCACAGCGACCTCTAGCGGAGCCCTGCTGTTACAGGCAAGTATGTTGGGTTACTGGCTAGATGGCCTTTCAGCACTAGGGACAGACGCTGTTAGAATTAATCGGGACCTGCACATACACACTTTTGTGCTGAGGAAACAATTTATATTGTAAAAAACTTTCAAAATCGCACGTGAAAGTTGAATATTTTCTCATGTTAAGGTTCATCACATCTAGAGTTTACAGGATTTTGAATTTTCCACTCGGAAAGGAGTGTAGCCATCTTAGCAACGTCCGGGGATCTATGATTTACTAACAGTAACCTATCTCAGCTGTTCATTAAAATTGTGAAGACTTGATTATTGATGTCTGTGGTTCAGTATTCAGGGCAAGACGTAACCGACTATGTAAAATAGCGCATATTGAAATCTGTGTGTAAGTAGACGACTCCCCTAGCCTTCTAAGAAATGTACTCTGTGCATGACGCGATGTATGACTAATCCTGTACAAGGCTGTGCAAGACGGCACTAGGCTCTCCATTGCCCCTGACACTATTACTCCTTTACCACATCCTTTATGACTAATCTTGAAGATGTTGAGAAACGCATAAAATTAGGAGCACAGTACAGACCGACTCGAGTAATAGAGAGGAGAGAACATGTGAGTTTGGAATAAAGATCTTTTCTCGGCCACGGCAACAACTGTAGTCTGTCTTCACTTTCCATCGAAGAACCCCTCTCTGCTATTCCTTACAAATACGCACCCGCACAGGTCGCCACTGCACATCGTCACGCAGGTACAGCCGCTTGATGTCTCCCCTGTACACGATCATCCCCTCCTGGGAGATTCTGTTCATCTCTTTTTCATCAGCAACCCACTGGATCTGAACAGTTCACACACAGAATTGCAAACGATTATGAATATGGGATTAACAAAACTAAACAAATCATAAAAAGATAAACAGGTATTACAACAACACAATCTGCGTGGAAACAGATGTATAATTTTTGATTATCTTTCATTTCATTTTGTATAATTTTTTCAGCTGACACACATGTCAATGCAGAGCCAAGGTTGCCTACCTAGCCTTAGCCTGGATCTGAACAGTTCAGAAACGAATAGGGATATGAGAATGATGTTTATGATAATGATGTGTATTGCAAAATCTTGCCAAAAGGCTAGTTTCAGATACCAGGTTAGATGAAAATAAAAGAAAGAAAGTATGGGACATGTGGCTAATCTATAGCTGAATTCTGAAACTTGTTGGACTAGCTCGACTTCATTGCAAATTGGTTGATGCTGATTTACATTTTTTTTAAAGATTCAAATAAACAATAATTACTATAACCCTTTTATTCATATCCGTGGCAACAGATCATAATCTCTAACTGTGAATACCAGCAGTTAATGTTAAAAGCATAACGTACACTCATCATGGAAGTGGACGGATTCTGCAGGCCGTTTATACAGTTACACTGCCCGGGTGGTCCTGTAGGTCCGCGAGTACCCTTGTCGCCTTTCTTGCCTCCAGCTTGAAAGAAAGAAAAACTTTTTCGTCACGTTCAAAGTGATAGGACTTTGGATCTTGAGTCATTATGGTCTAGAATCTTCATCAAAGATCAACACATATCCTGTACCATTGACCAGCTTTTGCCTAATTCTGATGATCCCATTGTCATTGAAGGATTCAAGTCAGTAAGGTAAAGCATTGGCATTAAACCAAAGCAACCACAAAGTACCTGATCCCAACATGCCACACAAACATGGTCCCTATTTTCTTCTCAAATAAAATTAATTTAAGATAGTCCTTCCCGCACCAGATGGTGCATAGGACGACCCTCATTTCCGCTTCAATAGCCCTTGGGCCACACAACTTTTTACAATCATTACAGTAAGGGGTAAGTCCATTTGTAGAGACCTCCCAAACAAAGACCACGTATAAAACGTTGACTCTCACCCGGCCCAGCAACTCCGTTGGAGCCCGGTTTCCCGGGCACGCCGGCCGGCCCGGGAGTTCCTCTGGGACCCACGGGTCCGGGGAACCCGCGATCCCCCTGCAGAGCAAGATTGGGGAAATTTGCTTTATTTCTAGATGTGACAAATAGATTATTTAAAACTAAATTGTGAGCATATTATACAGATCCCAGCCGGTTCCTTTCTTAAACCAACTAATAATTCTATAGGCAAGAAGAGAACAAGCATGCTTCTCCATATGTCAACTTAGGGATATCACAAAAATTGAAATATTAGTTTACAAGGAATCGATCCCATAGTAATTGAAGCGAACGATTTTACACCAACTGACCATTATTCAAGCAACTGGATACAATTTTCAAAACTTTATCCCGTTGCTTGAGTAACTGTCATTTGGCGTATCTTATTTCCTGGATCTCTAACCTTCATCAACGTTTCAGACAACTTTAACCTACGACCTATATAGTTTGAACTGGGATAGCGATGATTGCGACGACTCCCACCGTTGAGTCGTTCCATGCCAGGCTGGAGGCCTGCCCGCCTTAGCCCGGGACCTCAACCCCCCCCCCCCCTACTTTGCCCCTGAAGGGGCTATTTGGGGGTTAACGAATGTAGATGTAGATATAAACCTCACCTTTTTGCCCCTCCTGCCTGACACACCGGGTATTCCCGGCTGTCCGGGGCCACCAGAAGGCCCAGCTAGTCCTCTGTCCCCCTGGATAAAATTGATTGAAAACAAGGTTTGTAACACTGGCCAAGGTACAGCAAAATTATCACGTTGTCACCGGAAATTGACCGATCATAAAAGAAATGTAGAAAACAGCACAGCGACAATAAATAGTAACAATCATGTGGCAAAACAACTTTGAATTCCAAAAGTATGTGTCAATTATGAACAGGCTCATTTGAACCGACCTCATTGTCACAACGATGTTAGAATTCTTGGGAGGGGGCAACATGAGAAAAATCGGTGACTGACTGCAGTTTACCTTTTCGCCACCAGGAGGACCAGGGAAGCCTAACATTCCCTTGCAATTGGTTACAAGATAAAGAATGATAAGTAGTCAAGAAGACATTAGATAACAAAGAAATATAGATAAAATGAAACGAGTAAATAAAGTACAGTAGTTAATTGTAGAAAGCCCGATAGAATCATTATTATAGTTATAGAGGTGTAAACAATTCTAAGACGTTGGAAATATTTCAAGTCAGAATAGTTATTTTCCGGTGGAAAACATCACGTTGAGTAGTGCTCCCTGTAGGAGCTTATGCGTATTCTCCAAGCAGAGGTTTCCATCGGGGGGGGGGGGGGGGGGCTACTAAGGAGTGTCCGAGATTTTTAACACTGCCCTCCCTTCATGGAGAAACCTCTGCTTGGAGAGTCAATCCGTCAAAAGGAACAAAACGAACGAAAATAGACGGAGCTGAGTAGACATACCCTTGCCCCCTTTTCGCCCGGAGATCCAGGAATTCCAGGGTCACCCTAAACTCGGAAATTTCAAATAGTGGTTCGGATGAAGTATTATCTTATTAATCTTTATTAATAAAGCATCATATAATTAATTGTAAATTCACTGGTTTATCTATCGTATGTCAAAGCCACACGTTTTATCTAGAAAACTATGTTAAGTTGAATGAATAGTTTTATACGATTTTACAGTTACTATCTCACTTTCTCACTTTTCTATCTCACTATCACACAGTTTTTCTATACGATACCTTGTCTCCTTTTTTCCCAATGGAGCCCTGAAAAAGAAAGACAACAAGCAGCCATAATCGTTACGAATAAGTAGGTTTTAAAAACACGTATAAAATCAGCAGCTTCAAGCGTGCGCAGTAAATGTGTATTTGTATTCACGACATTAGAACTGTTACATTTGTTCAGAATCATGCAATTCATGTCTTTATATTCATTTGTGAGAAATTTTTTTTGGCCCTGCACCTTGTCTCCCTTTGGTCCTATAACACCAGGCAGGCCCCTCTCTCCTTTCTGTCCTCTTTCTCCCTGCAGATATTGAAAAAAAATACCTTCATCAAAGAACACCAATCAATTTGACACAATGACATTCCTGCTATCAACACTATGCGTTACCCTGGCATTAATCCGCATAGGCAAACAGAACCTGAATAATTGTCATGTTTGCATCTCTAGCCATACAAATTCTGGTCATCAACACCTTTAACCACTGCTCATCCAACAAGCAAGCCAACGATTCACAATTTTCCAGTTGTTTTCATGTCATTTTCTTGGCCAGTCTTTCCCCAGTTTGAAAGTAAAACATTTACGATTTACCTATGACTCATCCTCTGCTCAGATGTTGAACGCATCATCAATTGACGCAGCAAATCCTGATATGCAAGTGATCTATCGTCGATGATTTAGTATCTATCAGGAATATGATGGCATGCTCTTGCCAGGCAATCATTGTCAGCTACTTATACAAACTGTTCTCATCTGTTTCATTTCATTTCACGAGACACACAGACTTAACGGAATAACACATTTTACAACAATAAGGTCTTCTTGATAAGGATCATTTGATACACAAGCCAGCACGGTTTATACTGGGAAATACAGACTCTTTCTGAAGGATGCAAGATGCAGTAAGAGATACGCAGAGTAAGCAGTCCCACCCATCCTTACCCGCGTTCCCTCCGGACCCGGATCACCCTTGTCACCTTTCCGACCAGGTAGACCGAAAGGCCCACGCAGACCACGGGACCCCTTGGAGTACGGTCAGGAACGTTAACAAAATGTATCTGACTTTGTAGACCTGTAGCCATGCAAAGGCATCTGTAATCCACACCACCATGCCACCAGATGCCAGGGCTTCTCGAACCAGTAGGAGATGTATTCTGTCCAGTTCATTAAGCAAGACCTTGGGATTTTTCTGTCTCATATCATAGAACGAGTTTACCTGCAAGCACCGTTTCAGATGAGGGAATAGGATCAAGCAGATATCGGTAAATGAAAACGAATCATGTGAATATCTAAGAGTATGCAAATCATCCACAAACGTTGAGAAGCAAATGTCTCTAGGGACATAGGCATCGTAGCAGCTCTTCATCTTTTATCGAAAACGTACAACGTATAAGGAAAGACCACCGTCATAGGCAAGCAAACATAGGAACGACAGTTCCACCTTATTTCCTTAAAGACGATGGTTTGGCACATTCGCAAAGGGGTATAGGGAAACTCTTAAGCAGCTTCGACGTTGACAAACCTTATTACCAGGAGGACCTGCTTTACCCTGCACCGAGGAAGAATATCACATAAACTTAGCCTCCATAGCAAGCTCTAACCGGCCTTTTTTTTTGGGGGGGGGGCTAAATAATACACTTTTGCAGCCAGCCCGTAACCATCAGCCACCCTGTAACTATCTTGACGGTAAGATAGTTAGAAGGTGACTGATGGTTACGGGCTGGCTGCAAAAAGTGTATTATTCAGCGCCCCAAAAAGGCCGGTTAGACCCTGCTATGGAGGCTAACATAAACTGCAGGCTAAAGAACACATTTGTTCCATAAATCAACGACTGTGAAACGTCAAGACAACAGGAAAGACCAATGGTGTCAACAATTCGAAGGACGAAAAGACAGGTAAAACGTTTGACAACGTTGACCAACCGTTGGGCCAGTAAGTCCAGGTGACCCGGGTTCTCCCTGTAAATATAAACCCATTGCAAAACTATTAAACACATCAAAAGGCCATGATTCCTATTCCTTTATAAACCCTTCTTTCTTTCGAATCCAAATGGCTGTGGCCAACAATATCACTTTCAATCAAACATGTAGTAGATATTCATCATACACCCCTATTGGACAGGAGAAATTGAGTGGCGCGTATGACTGCCAAATGCGCTGTTCATAGGTCTCCGTCCGCCAATGGAGCCTAAAGCGCCATAGCCACTTGAAACTTAAGGCTTCAGACGGCGATTTCCGCATCACTCATACCGGATGACATATTACTACCTATGGCTATGAAAGAAAACAAACCTTTATCCCTCCCGATGATCCTGATCCTGGATCTCCCTTCGGGCCAGGGTAGCCCGGGGGGCCAGGTGGCCCCGGAGATCCCGGCGGGCCAGGGGACGATGGGCACGTCACTTCACAGGTACCCTCCGGCTACACGAGATAGAAGTAGCACGATATTAGTACGTCGGCAGAACGTAATCCGTATGCTGTAATTAGCCTTCTATCTAAACCTATTACAGCTGCCGAAAATCTTTTGTTCTCTTTGGTGAATGTTGCATCGGGGTAACAGCAGTATACTGTGTCCATTTGATCTGAGCTTTTCATCAAGATTGTCTCTACCATCTACCACAGATTGAAAAAATGGCTGCCGTATGCAGATTTAATATGTGGCCAAGTAAACCGTTCAGAAATAAAACTACCTTTGGCATAAAAACACCTGTAACCGTTGTCGGTACGGAGGTCGGCGCGACATGCTCTCCGTCGGGCTCCTCCGGAACTTCCCGACTTGGCCCGACTTCACCCGACGGTCTGAGCCTCTTTAAGACGGAGAAGGGCGGAGGTGGAGGGGGGATGGGGGGCGGAGGGAAGGGGCCGAGGCTGAAGTCGGGCATTTGCAGGAGAGAACTCGGTTCGAAGGACGAGTCCATCAGTATTTGGAACAGCAGGTCGTCAATTTCTGTTATTTTGAAAAATAGAAGAAAATTAACATTACTTCTTTTGCTGCCCTCAAAGTGCTCAAACACGCCTAACAAGAAACCATACAGGTTATAAACCATCCAGATATTCAAATAGAACACCTTTGACTTTTAGACAAAAAGATAAGTTCAATATTCTAGTATAGTTTGCAATAATTATTATATTACTCACCCCGAGAAAAGTCCTCCGACTGTACCAAATGCTCGGGTGACACAAATATAAACACAATAACCAAGTACTTGGTCCAAGTCATTGTTGTTTTTCTGTAATTGAAAATAAAACACTTCAAAATTTCAAGTAGGCCTACTAGATAATATGGTGCACACCCTTCCACGATATCTTAAAAGAATCTATATTTTTCTAGATAATCTCCCAAACAAAAGCTTCTTCGTATCATCTAGACTAGACATCAAAACAAATTAGAAATGCTTAACGTGATTAATTGTAATGGACAACCAAAACACAATATAGGCAGTCAATCATGAGGCAAATAACATGCCCATCATTGAAGACCACATCTACACGTAAAGAAATCGCAAGTCTATGAAGACGTCCGACTGTGCATGTGATAAGTAGGCTTCTTGGCGATAATTTGATGATGCAAGGTTACCAAAACTCATTCTGACAAATGCGAAATGATATCGGTTATCATAACACTGGATCTAATATTCTTCAATGGTTCGACGCCGTGTGCCAAAATGCGATGAACCAAAAACACTCGTCGCCAAGTCCTATTTTAAGCATACGAGTAAGCCTGCACGTATTAGTTAACGTAGCTGCCACCCTGATAATCTAGTCCCAATTCTAGAAATTGAACTAACACAGGACGTACAACGGTACATACATCGTTTACCTTTTCAATAAAGCGGACGAAAGCTGCAAATGACGAGGACTTGGACCAGGAAAAATGGCCTCCGCGTATGACACCGTGTGTTGTACGTCTCTATCGTAGTTTCTCCCGTATCAGAGGAGGCGAGGGGGGCTTTTGGCCGCGCCCGATCTGAGGGAGTAGACAAACAAGCTCGCGGGGAACTCGGCCCTTGTCGCGGGCCTGCCAAATGCCTCGGATAGCTACAGTTATTTGCGTAAGGGCGATCAAGGCTTACTGGGCTCGGAGCAATGCTAAAAACACTGGCGGGGTATTTGTGTCGTCGTCGAAGATGAATTACCCGTCATATGGGCGGGCGGGTAGATTTATGATGTCAGTCGTGACGTATGGCGTTGATAGGGAATGTCTCCCTTAAAGGAAAGCTACACAAAAAATTGAAAATCCTTCTATGCTAGGATTAATATATTCCAAAGTCAAATTCTTACTTCAAGTTGTTTCACATAAGTCCGTCATAGTTCTGGGATTTTCCAGAGTTTGCAACTTATGCCGTGCTGACGCCTTCTCGCCTGATAATTGAATTATATGACGTCAGTGTTTCAAATTTTTCACCTGATGATTGAATTTCAGAACACTGACGTCATATAATACAATCATCAGGTGAAAAATTCGAAACACTGACGTCATATAATACAATCATCAGGTGAAAAATTCGAAACACTGACGTCATATAATTCAATTATCAGGTGAGAAGGCGTCAGCATGGCATAAGTTGCAAACTGTGGAAAATCCCAGAACTATGACGGACTTATGTGAAACAACTTGAAGTAAGAATTTGACTTTGGAATATATTAAGCATAGCATAGAAGGATTTTCAATTTTTTGTGTAGCTTTCCTTTAACCCTGAAGTGACCGAAAGGGGTCCAAGGACCTCAGGCTATTTCGTAATGGCTTATCGTGGTAAATCATATATACTTAACAGGTATTTTGAACTTGTAACCAGTGAAATTAACTATTCAACAGTGTTATACGGTGTGTGTCATGGAAACGTCCCCTACATACACATTCAGCGAGCGCAGTGGGAATGCCTCCCAAGCTTGACAGTTTTGATTAGCATTTTCGAGTGTTTTTAAGTGACGCCACGGCGACCATGATGGTTGGTTTAACCTAGTTGCGTATGTTACGTTATGGTCACGTGAGCGCAAACATTATGTAGTACCTGACATTATACTGGTAGAGAATACTACGTTTCGTATACGTTCTGATTCGTGATGACAATGACCTATGGCCTTACCAAGTGTTTGAAAGTCAGAAGTATGTAATGAACACTCAGATTGATCTATAAGTAAAACCCATTTGAGTTCATCTATCTTGAAAATATCCCAACTATTGTCTATGAAGGTTAGACATCCAGGTAACATCGATGATGAAGGTTAGACATCCAAGTAATACGATATGCAAGGTAAGTTATTCAAGCAACTGGAATTCAAAAATCTAGCCAGTTGCTTGAGTAGGTTACCTTCTTATCTGAACTATCTACGGTTAAGTATATTTTGCTATGACTATGAAGTTTCATTTACTGTTGCTCATGTCTATAATAAGGACCCAATCGAAAGCAAATTCTAAAATCCTGCACTAGGAAATTAAATCAACATATTCCACAACATATACAATGGGCACTAGAATGGAAATATTTTTATTAAGTTTCCATACCTTCTTGTATCATTGGACTGCGAACAAAACAGCCATTGCAACAAACATGGCCATTGGTTACAAAAACCCTACATTCTATTCCACGTCCTTCATTCGACCAATCACACGTACCGATTCCAAGACATCCTTCCAACTGTACACCCTAGATGGTGTAATATCATTGGCTGTTGTAACGTTATCTGATTGGTTAATATCAGCATCAAAGATGCTGTGATTGGTCAGCTTCCTCAGGTATGTAGAGAAACATGTCTGGATTGCATGATTGGCAAAAATGTCACTACCCAACATTTGATGAAACAAAATGGCGGAGTACCAATTTGCTGTTCAGTGATAACTGCTTCTTGAGACAACATAACTAAGAAAAGAATAATTTGTCTTACACAAGAAAAAAACACAAGAATCCTCTTCAACAGAGCACAATCCATGAGATATAATCCCATTGTCAGCTAGTTCTTTCAAAAAGAACACAATTTAAAAGCAAATGTAATATAATATGCTATATTTCAAAAAGGGACTATATGTTTAAATATGTCCCTTTTTTCAATCAATGTTAATCACATTTCTCTTGGTACACAGTTACAAACTTGTATTAGCAAGAGATTCAAATTATAGGATTGAAGAAAATAATCAAAAAGCAAATACAGAAATAACATCATTCATACAAATTGTACTATAAATCCTTACAATCTATAGAGTTAAAGGTGTATGTAGTGTAGATTCGAAGTGCGTATTCATTTGGCAGAAAGTTACATATTATTGTTTATCTAAAGGAGAAGCTCTCAAATAGAAGCTTATATCTCTATAATAATGTGGAAAATTCCATGGTTCTAATATCTGCATCTTAAATATCAGCAAATTCACAAATTATTTTGAAAAATTTTAGAGAGGAAGGAAAAAAAACTCAAAACATGCTTTTGGAATTCAAGACTACTTGTCCTCATTTAAGAAGGGACAAGACAGTGTTTCATAACTTTTTCTTCTTCATTTTCCATTAGAAATATAAGGGGGGAAAGTCATGTTTGTTGCAATGGTACCAAAATCGGTAAATCTGTCCACTTCTGATCGTAACTATAGAAACCCATGAAGCATTAATTTTGTTGTTTTGTATTAATTTTCAGGGCAGAAGGAAGAGAGGGAAGTTTAAAGTTTGGGAATCACGGCTGCGTGGTGGCTTCCTGAACTTGACCTTCTGCTTGCTTCGATGCCTACAGAAGGAGGGAAAAAGAGCAGATGTTAAATACTTTTTCATTAACAATATCACCAAATAATTGCAGACCATACATGTGTATATATATGTTTCATATCATCAACAATTCAAACACATAACATATGGTTACATACCAAACGGATTACTTATCTACATGTAACACTATCGTTTATACAGTACTACATAATACACTACTATCGTCTCTAAATGAGCCCATGTGAAGTGTAACTCTCTATAAGAGAAGAAGGATATAACAAACCAGACATTGTAACTTAGATTATAAAAATGACAGATCATGACATATCTCTCTCTCTCTCTCTCTATCCAATTTAACGTCTTTTGTTCCCCATCATCTAGGGGTTAGACGTGCTTGCACATTGATGGGGAAGGAAGCCCCAGAACTCCTCATCAAGTGCAAGTCCTTTTTTGTAGCAAGAGTTTTTACGGCTGGATGCCCTTCCTAACACCAACCCAAACCCTACTGCTGGGCTTAGGACATGGGAAATGTGTGTTAAGTGCCTTTCCCAAGGGCACAACGTCTGGGTGCATGTCCAGACATGTCTGGGTACTCCACTGGGGATTGAACCTGGGTCTTATTGGTTCATAGCCGGATGCTCTGCCACTGTGCTACATAGACGCCACAACCTGTATAAGTGATTGTTGTACTGGAACAATTCTTGCTCTTTACAAAGACTTTCTTTAAATCACTCCTGATGTTTTATTTCCTGAAAATTGAGTGAGTCACCAACTTGGGTATTTGTAAAAAAAAGCTCCAGAACAATAAGAAAACTGCAATGCTTACTCAGTAGAATACGTATTACCCAAAACTGTATTTTGTACTACATTTTGTAATTCATCTGTATTATTGATTAAGATTAGAGAGAGCTAAAAACTTGAAGTGAGAGTGAGTTAACTTGTTCTGGCACAATGTTTACCAGTTTACGAAAACCCACTGACGCCATGTTTCCATTAAGTTAATGCATGTCAGAAGTGAGTCACCAATTTGGTGATAAGAAATTTACAATAGAAAGGTCGAAAATTCAAGAACTTGAGGAAGACTTTTACCTTCTTTTTCTTCTGTGCCTTGCAGTTTACCAGTATAAAAGACTTAACCTATAACCCACCAACGTGATGTATTCAAGAACTTTAAGAAGACTTCTACCTTCTTTTTCTTCTTCTGTGCCTTCCAGTTTACCAGTTTAAAAGACTACTTATAACCCACCAACGTGATGTATTTAAGAACATTAAGAAGACTTCTACCTTCTTTTTCTTCTTCTGTGCCTTCCAGTTTACCAAATTATAAGACTTTACCTATAGCTATAACCCACCAACGTGATGTAAGCAAGAACACTAAGAAGACATTTACCTTCTTTTTCTTCTTCTTCTGTGCCTTCCTGTTGGCGGAGGTGCTGAGAACGGCCTTGATCTTCTCGTCCGTGACCTCGTGCTCCGACTTGATCATGTCGGGGTCGAAGGGTCCCTCCGTCAGACGGATGTTCCCGTTCGGCATCAGGAGAACCGTGAACTTGAACTGGGCAACAAATTCTCCTGGAAAAAAAAATCATAATTATCAAGGGCCATCAAAAATATCTTTGCCCTCTAGTGAAACAGAGGACTTGGTTCTATCGAACAGGAATTGCATTTATTTTATGGCCTGGCTTTATTCCTAGAACTACTTCCACTCTCCCATTTGATTTTTGAGCCAAACCTTTGTTTATATAACATCATACTTATAAAATGTCGGTAGAGACACATAATGCATAATCTATTTTAAAAAAGCGTACGAAGCTGGTGTATCACGCCGAAGGGCAGTTGTACCGGTCCTATAGATACAGATACAGCCGCTTTGGAGACAACCGAAGCTGATCAGGGTTTGTAGGTATGAAACATGAAAGAAATAATTGTACTGACCCTCTCTCTCATACAGCACTGGGAATGGAGTAAGCAGCTCATGATTGACACATTCCACCACGCCCATTCTCGCCTTCTTCTCATCATCCATCAACCTACAACAAAATACAAGAACATGTAAGAAATAATTTTAAACTTGAAGTGTACAAGACTAACACCAGAGGTACTGAAGCATTGAGTTATCTGCCAGTGACATGAAATTTTCTCTATCATTCACATAAAAATTTGGTCTTCCCTGAAGGCATCTAATGTCATCTTGAAATCAATTGTCTACTGTGTGCTCTTTGACGGGAAAAATTAGCAAGGAGTTGTGATGTCACAGAAACTAGAAAGGACTCCCACATAAGCTTGTATGGCTCTTGGTCCTTTCTGTGATGTCACAATTTATTGAGGCATTGAGTTAAAAGCAAGCAGGGAGAACAGTTAGATTCTCATGAAGCTTTGTCAGAATCTTTTTATCTTAGATACTAAAAGTGTTTCTTTGGAGCTGAGGTACTTTCAACCTATAAGTACAGGGCTCGAAATTCATCTTTGGGAATAGGTGCACTGGTGCACCAAACTCAAAAAATTGGGTGCACAGAAAGAATTTTGGGTGCACAGAAAGAATTTTGGGTGCACCAGATAAAATAAAGTTGAATGTTCTTCAGAACATAATTACAAAGTTTAACGCTGCTGCCTTTCTTAAGAACTTCAATCTGTAATTCTATAGCTAACTTTTAAATTTCAAACAAATAATACACTATAAATAAAGTACAGCAAAAAGTTATCATGCTGTTTTTTATACTTACATTTCAAGAATATTCTGTTTACTAGTGTACAATAGTACCTTAACCCTATAGGCTACAAAAATATCTAGGTGCACTGGTGCACCCACAGTCAAAAATTAGGTGCACAGCTCCAATTTTGGGTGCACTGGGTGCACATGCACCCACTATTTCGAGCTCTGAAGAATAACAAAATACAAGAACATGTGAGAAATCATCATTCAACTTTAAGTATACATGATTGAAATCAACACAAAGTGCTGAAGCATTGAGATAAGTGTACAAGATTAACACAAGAAGGTACTGTGTTACAAAGCGAGCAGCGAGAACACTTAGATTCTCATGAAGTCTTTTCAAGACTGGAGGTATTTTCATCTTTTGTTATCCTACCTGAGCGTAAAAGGCATGGTGGCAAACCGGTTGGCTACATCACTGAAGAATGCTGTGGTGGGAAAAAAAACTTCATTAGACCAAAGGAAAAAACTGTGACATTATCATATATTCAACTAACTTACTAAGACAATGAGCTAAGTACCAAATAAGTGTCCTCACACTGTACTACAGATCATCTTAATGCACAAAATTTTATCTATTCCATAAAACTTTACGCAAAACATGGTGCTCATGGGCTCAAACCTATGTCATCCAGGCATTCTCGAGTTGACAGGCACACACGAATACCCCTGAAATACAACCTTTTTGTTGGAGGTAATACATGTAATATGTGTTGATACACAAGTTTATCTATGATACTCCCGTACCTCTGGATGCCTTCATCTTTAGTTGGTACACCCTCTCCATCTGTCTCTTGAAGACGGTCGTTCTTGTCTCCTGTTCACGGCCCTGAAACATCAGACATAACTAAATATTACTATGTGGTGACTTGCTGTTTTTTATTCAAAAGTCAACAATGCAAACGGACAGCGAAGGCTCTGTAAACTGTGACTGTCCAGGGCTCTATGGAGCCAAATCCTGCAGATCTGACAAATGATAGGGCTGCTAGAAGTGGGATTCATGATCAGCCCGGCTAACAGACAGTGTAGTCTGTTAACAATCTAAACTTGTAATTGTCCAGGGCTTTATGAAGCTGATCAGTGGGAGGGCAGCTAGAAAAAAGATTTAGTCTAAGAGTGTACTGGCTAGGGGTGGATACCGGTTCGCTGGACCTGATTCGGACCTTTATAACATCCAAGAACCGAGTCCAAAAAACCTAAAGCCAAAAACCTGAGTCAACAAAAAAAACTGAACAAAGTACAAATATATTTCTCTATTTTGTTTGATTAAAAGTGTTTTGAGTCTCCCCTCTTACAAAAAAGGCATGTAAAACAAGTGCAATATTCAAATATCAAACACTGGTTTATCTTGAAATCTTCTCCCAAGGAACTTTTATAGTTGTGCATGTCAGTATGAATTCTCTATGCTTAATATTGGTCTAATAAAACCAAACATCAGCTGGACAGGATCAGGTTCAGGTCCAGACCTGAACCTAATTCTCTGGACCTAAACTTGGACTTGGACCTTATTAAGCCGAACCGGTATCCACCCCTAGTGGGAGGGCAGCTAGAAAAAAGATTTAGTCTAAGAGTGTACTGGCACATCCTACCTTTCCCTCCCCAGAGGAGACGAGAATGTCCACAGCGTAAACTTCATGCACCTCAAACTCACACTTGTCATGTTCCTTCCTGTGAAGAGACAGAACACACAAATTGTAAAGAATAATCTTTCACTGTCATTGACTTACTGTACAACACAAGTCTTTGTCAAGGCAAGAATCCACTGCTTCAATGACTTCTGATAAATTCTACCATCATAGAATTACTTTCCAGCTAAATCATATATATCACACAGAGGTACTACTTTACTGTTTTTTGCAGCAGTTTCTTAAAACCCTGACTATTTTTACAGGAACTACAGTAGTCCAGGTTCTTTAAACAGTTCAAAAACAAAACATTGGATATTCATGAAGCTTTACCTCTGGTTCTCATTGGGGTTCTGGATGACAGACTTGTCTCCGTCAATCACATTCTGTTTCAGTTGGTGAGACAACATGCCTACAGGAGAAAATACAACATCTTATCATTTAACTACAAAGTCAAGTATAACCCAAAGCACAAACGTCATAACTATGCAAACAGGTCTGCTAGTACAGAACTGTAAGCTAGAGAAAAGAACCTGTAACAGAAGACACTGCGTTCAATCTTAGCTTACTTTACATGTACAAAAATGGAATGTAGACCTCTGCAGTGTTTCAGCAACCAATTAAATGACAAAACGGTTATACAACAGTTGTAAAAACCAACTACACTTCAGCTCACCTTCAATAGGCTGACATTCGTATGATTCAGCAATCTTCTGTATGACTTCAGTGATGTCATAGTTCTGCAAGAAAACAGTGAAAGAGTTTTCATGAAATCTGTCCTATTCCTTTTTGCTCACTAAATGTATTAAGACTGAGTTATAAAATGTCTTAATGACCACTCATTTCTCAGTTATTTAGAAGACGCTTGTGGGGAAAATTGAGCGAAATATACATTGCCTGCTTTAAAAAATAAAATGTTGAGTGATTTTGACAGTGCACTTGAGACTTGCTTAACGTCAGAGCTGTTGCAATGTGCTAGAATGACACCTACTCAGGGATCTCCCCAGAAATATAGAGCAGGATGGGGGGGAGGGCGCCAAGCATGTAAGATGCGTGTTGTGAGAGGGGAGGTCTGTTGCATTTTGCATTTCCCAGACAGGAATGGAAGTCATTTCCTGCAACTTCAGCTTTACATCTTGTCTACAAGTAATGAAATCTCAAGTTTTTAGCAAAATTACTGGGGAAATATTGGAATAACTTAACCCTAACTTTGAAATCAACAGGATGAGAACAGGATGGAGGAGCGCCACTGTTCCATTCTTTAGGGAGATCCCTGCCTACCTCATTTCCAGGCTTGACCATCCTGAGTGCAGCCTCTGCCGCTAGATGCGCCGCCTGGATCACGTCAGCTTTGCGGCCGGTCACAGGTTTGTCCACGGACGCTCCGACCACCAAGGTGTGAGCCACACCCGCGATGAAGCCATCTATGTGCGCCCCGAGGTCTCTGTGGCAAGGAAAAACACAATCTTCAATACACCTAGGCCTGTACCTTAAATTCAACTAATGCAAAAGAAACTAGTTGACAGAAACCATGGTTGTTCACTTTAACCTTCTCCCTGCTGCCTAACCCTGTAACCAATAGGGAATGGGGTACCAAATGGCTACTTCAGAGTGCCAAAGGTTAAGTTGAAGGACTTAAGTTAATAGCACCATGCAGTAGAAAACAGCAAATATTTTGTTAACGTGTACAGACAACACCTTTCTAGTCAGCTGATTTTTCATGTTTTATACACATGTACTTGATGTTCCCTTATCTACAAAGATAGCCAAACTTACACATATGCTATCAATAGTATTATCTAGATTTTAAAAAATCTTAACTTTCAAAAGCCTCACATTTTGACCATGTCTCCGTCCTTCAGTGTGTAGTCAGGGTCGCTCCTCAGTGGTGAGAAGTGGCAGATACAGTTGTTGGTAGAGATGCAGGTGGGAAAGGCAATACCTGCAGGAAAACACAGTATAATAGTAGGATAAGTTGACACAGTGGAGAAATGGGGATGAGTTAGCTTAGGCCTGGTAACTATTTGTAGTATTGGGCCAGCTGTTTTAGCGGCCCCAGTTCTACTAAATACTGGCCTTCTTCCATCACCCTATCTTTACGTGTGTGCCTTTCTAACAACGTGTCCTTTCTAACTACTGCCAACCGGTAATAGTTGAAATTAACCCCAAAGAATTCCCCAGTGCACAATGGGTTTACTGATCAAGATCACACAATCTAATTCTCAGCAAGGCATTCACAGCTTGCAACACATCTATATCCAATAGTACCTTACACTAACAGGGACTGAGACAAAAGAGAACTTAATACTAGATATTATAAACCTAACTCAGTGATTTGACTATTCCCCATCTCTAAAAACCTACCTTTCTTCATCTCCTTGTCCTTCTTGAAGACCTTGCCAGTTTCTTCCAGTATCATGGTGTCTCCTGCCTCGCAGAGATCCCTTACGGAGGCGCCGGCTACACACTGGCTCACCAGCTTCCTCAGAATACCTGGGAAACAAGAAAGGTTCAGGAACTTCAACTTAAGTATAAACATATGTAGAGGATCCATATATGGGCTTACAAATCTATCAGCTTCCTCAGAATACTTGGGAAACAAGAAACATTCAAGAATTTAAACTTCCAATGTTATAGGTGAAGAATAGAAGAAAGATATGGCCTCTGTCGGTCAGTATTGACCGTGGTAAAATCCTTATTTCACAACAGCTCTACAGCATCAGCTGTCTGTATCATCAGTGTACGGCTTAACTACCCTATACCGTATACAAGAATGGCAGTCTCTGCCACATAAATCACATCATCATCATCATCATGGGTACTCCCAGATAACCCCGCGAGGGGCAAAGTAGGGGGGGAGGGAAAAGAGGTCCCAGGCTAAGGCGGGCAGGCCTCCAGCCTGGCACGGATATGACTCAACGGTGGGAGCCGATACAACCGTGTCAGGCAGGGCGTTCCACTGGGGGATGGTGCGGGGGAAGAACAAATTTTTGTATGTGTCTGTCCGGGCATCTACAAGTAAAGGATAGAAAAAGACTGAAATGTTAACTTAGATATCATTCTTTTGAGTCTTAATTGTTTCTTTACAAACCAAATAAAAGCAATGAACATGAAGATCAGTGGAATCAACGGGAAGGGGAATCGACTTCTCTCCAAGCAGACGAATGAATCCGGCTGGTTTTTGACATGTTTCTTAGCCGTTTTTGTCCTGTTTTCTTTATGTCGCAAACCCACAGACTTCATGAAATTCTAGTGAACTAGTATTTGATCAGCCATATCAAATTTCTTTTCACTGATTTCTACAGGTGCATAAAAATGCCATGTGGCCACGAAAAACCGAGCTGTTGCATTGCTATGGGCTACATGAAGGCTTGTCAACTTGTAAACGTATAGATTTTACAATGAAAATGTTATCATAACTTGGCATATTGCACAACAAATTGAAATTCTGGCGGCATGCATGGTATAGCAAATAACAATTTCCCCACAATAACGTTCCAACACAACCTGCTGGCATTCAAATACCGTGAATAATAGTATCACATACAAAGATATATTACAGAATAGCGTTATGAGTTTATTTCTAAGGTTGATTCCTGAATAGATATTTTCAGAAAATTTTGAATGGGAGGGGGGAACAGGCATGGTCGCACATGGCGGGATATTCCCCCCACCACATGGGCGCGATTTTCTCTCTAACCAACGCTCCTGGGTCTACGAAATCTCGCCCAGAATGTTCCCAAACGTGTGAAGATTCGTGAACTCACTGTTGGCCATGTCGCCAGCCATTTTGTACTTGGTGACGACGATGTCTTTGGCCACGGTCTGTTCCTCATCGCTGCTGTCGTCCGCCATCTTGGAGGGTCCGGGAAAATCTTCTACCCAACGTGCACCGCGCGGAAATTTGGCGGGAAATTGGAGCGGGAACCTCTTTTGAATGTTTCTTCAAGTTCAAAGAGGTTTTATCAAACCTGGTTTCTTGAAACCCGCTTAAGCCACTTTAAAGTTGTTTTGTTGGTTTTAAACTTCCAAAGAGAAGAAAGAGTAAAGAGGTGGTAGAAAAAAGCGCACATGATATAATTGTTAAATATTTATGTTATCTTTGACAAAACTTATTAATATTCTTAAGCAGAGCGGTTAGATGTTTGGCATCTTTCCTCTCAATCAGTTGTTGCAGAGAAAATGTTCATTTTCTTTGGAACTTTCACTGGGTGAACTTTACGATTGACCTCTGACTTTTGAACTACAAATGAAAAAGATGACATCAGAAGGTAAAAGTAGACAATCCTACCTGATTGTAGACTTTACTCTCCTCTAATCCTCCACATTACCAAAGTACCTTCAATATCAGATACAACTCCAATCCATTCCTTTTGCATTGTATAATAGATATCAGTCTATTGCATTTTTCTCTCTTTCAACTGACATGTAACGGTTCTAGTTACGTTTTGTTGTGGTCACATTGGGTCAAAGTTGAATGTAGAAAAATTTAAAATTTATCTCGATGAAGGCTTTGCTAAGCATAGCAAACTGTGAAAGTTAAATGTCTCAGGCAAGCTATGACCTTTGACTGTTGACAAGTAAAAGCTCAGCAGAATAAAGGTATGTAGTATTTCCCTCAGTATGTAACTGTAAGTCTGTTACGAGAAAGAAACGTGTAGTGTGGGGAGGGGGGCAGTCGAGTCACGTTTGCAACGCCTACTTGCATCAGCCGATGTGTAACGTAATATCATAAAACACGTGTTTGTAACACTGTATGTAGTGGACGCATTCTTACACATAGTTACTTAAGTATTCTGTGCAAGTTGGTGACGAAATTGTCTTATCTAGACATATCTTCAGAGAATAAATGTAAAAAAAAACTTAAGATAAAAAATTCTGAAATAACATATATATGTCTGAACTTGATACTCTATTAAATAGACAGGTAATATCCACAGTACCAAGGAGATCCCAGGTACATGTAGCTCATGATGGGCTGGTACGAGGCTTGATAAAGTGGGTGTGACAGTTGCAACAATAAATTATATAGGAGGAATTGAGCTTCCGAAAATGATTTCATCAGGTTGGTAGAACATAGGATATTGGAGATTCTCTTTACACTTAATTGAAGGAATTGAGCTTACAGATATTGCATGTTACACTTACATGAAGGATGCTTCCTTCTCGCGTATGTAACAGAAATGATTTACCATAGGTGTTCTTTGTAAAATAGATTTTCAGGAACATTCTTCAAGTTGTAGAAGTCTGCCCCTGACAAGCAGTCACCATGGTGAAGGAACAGTTCCGTGAGGCAGACTTGGCGAGAAGAATGTGAGTTTCACAACTCTGTTTTAGATCAATGCAAATCACTAAATTTCTCTTAAAAATATGGATAACAGAAAAAAGGCTTGCTGTATGCAGAGAGCTATTGTGTATTAACAAATGCCACAGTTCACTGTAGCACAGTGGTAGAAATACTTTTTTCAGTGTTCTGCAATATTGCAGAATGTCAAAATTTTTTTATGCAATTTGAAAATATTTTCTGCAAATACACATGCCTCCATACTACAACCTTCTCAACTTAATAATGCCTACTTATTTACATTATATCTAGCTTTGCAACATTGCTGTAACATTAATTCTTTATTCTCTCACTCTATCTTTGATTATCACTAGCAAAGTTGAGGAATAACATGCATGTGTGTGAAAGATATTCAAATTGATAGCAAAAATTGCAACAGCAAAAGCATATTTATTCTATATCAATCAAATAAAATATTCGTTTGATAATTTATTTCAGTATGTGTATTGAAATTAAAAACAAATTCAACAGCCTGCCTGATAAGGAGGACAAGGGCATTATTTATATCCTTGCGAGAAATACGTGTTCTGATTCGTATCATAATTAATAAATAAGATCGCACGACCTGTGACACAGCCACGGCCCACAGAAAAAATGACAAAAACCGAGAAAAAATTTAAAATTCAATATAAAAGGCTTTACGCAAACCTTGGCCTCTGTGTAGTTTTTGGTATAAATCTGAAACATCGCTATCGGTTTCAAACATCGCACTCCGACTTCGGACATTCGAGGAGACTCCAGAGACGGCCCAGCGATTTAGTTTTTCACGGTGGGTGCCCCCCTCCCCACTGTCTCGGCACAGGAGAAAATGTTCCGCCTTTTCCACACAAGGCGGTGCTCAATGTCTATCCGAGTAGTTCTCAACCTCATCGCTGCCATCTGGGCTTCAAGGACCACGGGCTAATGTAGTGGCCACCGTTTCGTTTCTTCTGTCATCGCGCCCATGCCCCGAGTTCGGACTCCGAAGAAATCGCATGCTTGCGACATGCTAGAAACATCCGGGAATTGTTTTCCCGACTTTTGCCGACCTCGAGATCGCGGAGATTAGCGAGGGTTGACGGAAATACACGAATTTGACATTTTCTCACATGATTAGTCTCCGAAGTTATCACGGAAAGCGTCGAAACCCCCCGAAAAAAACTGACCTCAAGTAGCACCAGGCAGTCGGAACGCACTGAAATGCCGCCATCTTGCGCGGTGCTGTGGGTTTCAGTTTATATCTACAGCGCCGCTAGTTTGCTTACTAGTAAGTCTATATAAATTATAATCTCCTGAATTGAGAGCCAGAGTCAGATTTTTTTTCTTCTGCAAAATTGCAGATTGTTTAATTTTTCTTCTGCAATCTTGAAAATCTTTCTGCATTTTGCAGATTGCAGACGGGTATTTCGAACGCTGCTGTAGCATCTCAATCATGTGTTGTATTGGTAGTCTGGTACTGTGTGTGGCATACTTTTCATTTGACATCTTATCAACACTGTGGAAACCTTTAATCTAGTCTTTCTCCCTTTGGGACATTCAAAAGTTACACAAAACCTAATTGCAAGTAAAAGACAGCTCCAATGATTCCATGTATTGGGAACCCAGGAAAATTTATGAATACGATATCATCAAGATAAGAAATGTTGCTGACTTCACTGTTTTTTCTCCCGTTTTGCGAGTGCAGAAGCCATGTCTGTTTTGGGATGATGTCAGACGAGGAGATGCGGCAGCAGTCCCACATCCACGTGGTCAGCAAGAACCTGTACAACCAGGACAGCAGACAGGTGCCTGTGCCCTACGGGGTGCTGGACAATCACATGGTAAGTGTAGAAAAACTTGATCAACCCATCAGAAGGTGATACCATAAGTATCAGAATAAGGAAAATCTATGGAAAATCTATGATATCTAATAAAAAAATGTATGGTGGTTCCTTTTTCTTCTCACAGGATTTTATTATCATAGCCCAGTAAAACATTTGCATTTTGTATGTGAGTTGTATTTTCCACCATTATTAGGAAGATTACGGTAAATTAAAGGTAATTTTTCAAGATTTGGAAAAACCTTTAGGATTTTGCACAGCTATATTGTTACAAAACAGATTTCATTCTGCAGTTCAGCTGATCTACAAGATGTGCAACATCTAAAAGATGTTTATTATTTGTTGTTTCCAGGGCACCAGCACCAAAGACAAGTCGTGTGAGACGTGTGGGAAGAACCTGGCCGACTGTGTGGGGCATTACGGCTACGTGGACCTGGAACTGCCAGTCTTCCATGTGGGATACTTCAAATCCATCATACATGTGCTGCAGTGTATCTGCAAGGTATGTACAAAATGCATCTATTCCTTATCATCATTTGTACTTCATAGACTGTACATATACTTGTATCTGTAAGGCATATTTGAAGAAAAAATTTCTCCAAAAAAATAAGATGCAGAATGGACTTGGAAACTACAGTGACACATTTGTCAGGCCAAAGGATATAGCGCAGTCAAACTATCTTTGCAATAGTAAGTACCGTTCCATTACATATGACGATGGTAGTACTCTGGTTTCATGGCTGTGGGTAGTGCCTTGAATACAGATAAAGAAAAAATACTTGTCTCACAAGCTTATAATTACATTTCTTCAAAGCTGAGGGTGCTGCCCAATAGTCTGAAGGTTTGATATATATAGATGAATAGGTGAGTAACATGTTCTTAACAGTGCCTAACTAGACTTAGACTAGAGGAGAGGTGAGACAGGTCGTTCAGTATACTATAATCAGCTGCTACCACACCATGTGCCTGGTGTCTTACACCAAAGGGTAGTCATACCGGCAATACATATTGAGATATAGAAGCTGGTGTGTTACACTGAAGGGCAATTATATATACCAGCTATACATACTCAGATACAGAAGCTGGTGTGTTATGCCGAAGGGCAGTTATACCAGCCATACAGATGTACCAGGGCTTCATCTAGATAAGGAAAGAGGGGCGCTGCGCCCTCTTGTTTCAGCCCAGCGCCCCCTCAACGAATTCAAATTTTAGCTTAATATCCAGATACAGCCTTTACTCAGCAATCGATCCTTCCATAAATACATAGAATTCTCTCCCTTGTCTATGTGTGCTCCCTCTTACTAAATTCTTATAGAAAAAACCCTGTGTACTATTATAATGTTGGATACTGAAAGGTATACCGTATGAGCTCATATGTGAGATGTGTTCTTCCTTTCAGAGTTGCAGTCGAGTCCTGCTGGGTAAAGATGACAGGAAGACGTTCACAGACACGCTGAGACGGCCCAACCTCAGCTACCTGCAGAGGAAGGGACTCAAGAAAAAAATCAACGAGAAGTGTCGCAAAGTCTCATACTGTTCTCACTGTGGAGCTCTCAATGGTAAGAAAAACTGTGTGACTATCAAGCCAACAAACAAACAAACACACAGTCATAGACCGCTTTATGTACAATACATATGCATGATGATTTAGAGCAATATTTTGTTCTTTTGTTGACAAACTTTATGTTAAGGATTTGCATCTGATGAAGTTATTATTTATTTAAATCTTTATAGTTTTTATTTCATTTTCTTGAGTTACGTGGTTAATGTTCATACTACAGTGTAATCCAACAGTGTAAACTAATAAAGTAATTAACACACTTTACCTCAAGTAAAGCAGTATCAAAAAAGGCTAATGCCATTGGCATACCTGTGCGCTTGGGTGTGTATGCAGCAAAAGTACTTCCAAGTAGGAAGGTAAATGGTTAGAATACAAGAAAGTAGATTGTCTGACTTTTTCTCAGGTCCAGTGAAGAAGTTTGGCCTTCTGAAGATTGTTCATGAGCAGTATAATAGCATGAAGAAAGAAAGTAGTGGACCCTGTCGTGATACAGGGGGTCCATAGTCCAATAACTGTTCTAAGTGAATGCGCATGTCTTTTGTCATCGTACATTTTGCCCTGATCCCATCAAAAACAAGCTTAGATCTTGTAACACTGGCATATAACTCAGTGATTAAAGCTACACAGACATAGTTTTCATTTACTCATTGGCTTGGGTGTGGATGCAGCAGAAGTAAGAAGGTAAATGGTTAGATTACAAGAAAGTAGATGTGCTTATCTCCCTTTTTCTCAGGTCCAGTGAAGAAGTGTGGACTTCTGAAGATTGTCCACGAGCGGTACAAGAGCACAAAGAAAGTGGTGGACCCTGTGGTGATAGACTTCCAGTCCTCGTTCCAGAGCGCTGTGGAGCACAACAAGGAGATCGAGCAGCTGATCCCCCGGGCGCAGGAGAACCTCAACCCCATGGTGGCGCTGCACATGTTCAGCAGGATTCCTCATCAGGTAAAAGTTAAAAGTTAAAATCCTCCCACACCATAAGGTGCCCATCTTCGTTTCATAGCCCTGGGCCACACTTTGGTGCAATCACTGCAGCAGGGGGCTAGTCCACTGGCAGTGAAGTGTGTTTAACTTCCATACTGTTTCATAAGTATGTACCATTTTTATAAAGTCTTTGATATGACTCAATGCACTTCTTGTCCAGAGGTCTCCTACCTGGGGCTTGAACCCCAGACCTTCTGGTCCAAGTAATTTGAACCAGATGTGGTGAGAGATAGAAGCACAGACCACTACACCACAGGGACACCCCCATATTGTAATAGTACTGTAGTATTAAAGATGTGTGTCTTTGTTTTAAAGAAATATTTTAAAAGTGTTGAATTCAGTAAACCAGATTTCAGTCTTGTTAAAGCAACCTGCTGAAGCAAGGTCATTTCAAAGGATACATAATTGGGTTGACTACAAAAGTTTTTCTTAAAACAAGGAATTCTAGTTTTCCTTTTCTGCAATCTACTCTACTCACATAGATTCCTTTGGAGGGCATCTTTCTTCATTTGATATATTTGTCAAATGGTTTTCATGAGTACTCTTTTTAAGTTAATGATTAAAGTAAAAGCCCTTTTAACACAACCAAAAATTAGCTACATACAACAACTTCTCAGCTCACTTCATGATGGCATAATTTGTCACAACTTGTCACATACAAGTAGCGTTACAGCAAGAATGCGGTTTGAATCCTTACCTACTAATTTTTCCTTCTGAATTTGAACTGATTTTCCTGAATCTGTGTCCTCCAGGACCTGCCGTTCCTGATCATGGACGCTGAACACGGCCGTCCCCAGGACATGATCCTGACCCGCCTTCTGGTCCCTCCACTCTGCATCAGGCCTTCTGTTTCTACTGAACTTAAGGCTGGGACGTATGTATCAGTCTCACTTATACATGTGCCACTCTGTATCAGGCTTTCTGTCTCTACTGAACTCAAGGCAGGGACGTATGTATCACTCTATCAGTCTTGTTTATACCTTATAATGTGAGCTACATTGCCTGTAGACTCAATCTGTGTGAGAAATTGGATATCTGTTCTGGGACGTGTGTATTGATCTAGTTTAGAAATTTGAGATAATAACGTGTGGGGCTACATTGTGTGTTGGTTTGAGATGTGTAACCTATTGGATATCTGTTCAGAATCTGTCTCTAGTTGTCTTTTGCATTCCTCGAGTTGTCAGTCAGGAGAAGTACGACTGTAGGTGGTAGACAAATGTCACCTACATGTACTGCCTGCAGTTATAGTTGGTCTGACTGACAACCAATACAATACACCTGTCCTGCATAGGTTTGTACAATGTGTGAATTTATCTGCTAATCCTGTCCCGTCTCAGAGAAAGACAGGTTTAAACAGAACTTCAGTTTGAAATTAGTAAGAGCATTGTACTGTTTTTGAAAGTAAGGTACAAAAAAAAAAGAACAAATACCTGATATCTGTATCTCATCGTAGGAATGAAGATGATGTCACCATGAAGCTGACAGAAATCCTGTTCCTAAATGATGTCATCCAGAAGCACAGGGCGACGGGAGCACGGGCTCAGATGATCATGGTAGGTGCAGGAACTTAAGATCCTTGAGATAGATGCCTTCAAAACGTAATATCTTATTGGATAAGCAATTGCTCTGCTCTGACTTACTCTAACTTGGTATACAGGAGCTTGTAAAAGACAACAAAGAAAACAGAAACTGCATTAAAGCACATACATGTATGATAGAGGCTGCTGCTCAAGAATTAGTCAGTGTAGTAATCTGACTGATGCCCTCCACAAGAAAAGACTACAATCACATTATAGGACTATCCTCTAATGTCGTGCAAGCTAGACAGAAGCCTACTTATTCTGCCTTGTCCATTGTTATTCTATTACACATTTCATTAAAAGCTAATGATGAAGGGAATTACTGATCTTTTATCAGAATGGTATTAAAAGTGAGAAATCTCTCCCCTACAGGAAGACTGGGACTTCCTGCAGCTCCAGTGTGCTCTTTATATCAACAGTGAACAGGGAGGCATTCCTCTCAACATGCAGGTTAGTGCTGCAGTACTACACATGACTGCTAGGGGTCACTGCTATGTTGTATAGCAACCAAAGCAACAGTGTTAGGTCTGCTAACTTTTGCTCAGTCTCAGAAATTGAAAGACTTCTCGGTTAGTGCTGCAGTAATGCAAGTGACTGCTAGGTGTCACTGCTATGTTGTATAGCAACAGTGTTAGGTTTAAAGCTTTGACAAGTATTTCTGCTAACTTTTGCTCAGTCTCAGAAAATGAAAGACTTCTCGGTTAGTGCTGCAGTAATGCAAGTGACTGCTAGGGGTCAATGCTATGTTGTATAACAACAGTGTTAGGTTTAAAGCTTTGACAAGTATTTCTGCTAACATTTGCTCAGTCTCAGAAAATGAAAGGCTTCTAGGTTAGTGCTGCAGTAATGCAAGTGACTGCTAGGGGTCACTGCTATGTTGTATAATAACAATGTTAGGTTTAAAGCTTTAACAAGTATTTCTGCTAACATTTACTCAATCTCAGAAATGGAAAGACTTCTCTTTGCAATGTTTACAAAATTTGTATCTACTACAAGGCTGTCTCCAGGACCCATCCCTCTGTCCAACAACAGAAATTTGCTTGTTGGGACAGACAAAAGTTTCACCCCTTCCTTCCAAAAAATCTGATCTTCGTGACATGAAGCTGTTGAAAATATAGTTTCGTAAGCTTCAAAATAAACAAATTTAACAACAAAAATCAACAACACCGGTGCCCAAACAATTAGTGGCATGGAAAAAATTTAAGCTGGAGGCAGCCCTGATCTAAAGAAAGAAAAGAAAAGATAAGATGCTTAACGTTGCTATAGGCTTTTGAAAACAATGAAGAAACGTATTAAGATATTCAAGCTAATCTTTTCATCTTGCAGCCAAAGAAACCAACTCGTGGGTTTTGCCAAAGACTGAAGGGCAAACAAGGTCGTTTCCGTGGCAACCTGTCAGGAAAGCGAGTTGACTACTCCAGCAGGACCGTCATCTCTCCTGACCCTAACCTCAGAATAGACCAGGTGAGACTTTTATACCTCACTCACACTTAAGCACTTCTGTACCTAAAATTGTGCATGCAT
The DNA here is from genome assembly GCF_035083965.1 of Branchiostoma lanceolatum. Classification (NCBI taxonomy): domain Eukaryota; kingdom Metazoa; phylum Chordata; class Leptocardii; order Amphioxiformes; family Branchiostomatidae; genus Branchiostoma; species Branchiostoma lanceolatum. Next base: position 3,682,020 of record NC_089736.1, read on the forward strand.
CATCCAGCCAAGGTGTTCAAAAGATTTGTTTTTCCCTAAAACTAGTATAGAGACTGGAACTTGTTGCTACCAAGTACGGTAGGTGCAGTCTCATTAGATAATTTTAAACAACACTTGCTGTCAGAGGTTAGGTCGTTCAGTGTAATCTAACCAGCTGCTGCTCCACGTGCCTGTGAAGCTGGTGTGTTTTGCCAAAGAGCAGTTATACCGGCTATACAGATACAGATGTGTGTTGGAAGTTACAGTTTAAACCAGTCTCACAATGATATCCAGCACAGGTGAACTTTCAAGCTAAATCTATGTCTGTTTATCCCAGGTTGCAGTGCCCATCCACGTGGCTAAGATCCTGACATACCCAGAGAAAGTGAACAAGGCTAACATCCAGCTTATGAGACAGCTGATAGTGAACGGGTGTGACACTCACCCAGGGGCCAACTTTGTGGAGTCACGGGCTACGGGGGTCAAAAGGTCAGGGTTCAGAAGTCAAAGTTTAAAAATTCAAAGTTTGAAGAATTATGAAGTAGGCAAAGAAGACTTACTGTGAACTTCTAAGTTGAAATTAGATTGAAATCTAGATAAATGAAAAACTATGAGGGTCAAAAGGTCAGGGTTCAGAAGTTAAAGGTCAAGAATCAAAACATGAAAGTTTTAGACAGTTTACAAAGTAGGCAAAGAAGATGTAGCCATCTAGAAATGAATTGTCTTGCTGTTAGAGTTGCTGTATACACAAGACACAGAAGCTTACATTACCCCTCAAGTTCTTTGGTAGATTTTTAATATGTATTCAAAGTTGTTTCTATTCCTTTGTTTCAGATTCCTGAAATATGGCAACAGGCAAAAGATAGCACAAGAACTAAAGGTAAATACTTGTTATACATGTACTGTTAAGACTACAGATGTAAGTGCTTCAATCTGTAAATATCAATGCATATCAGAACTTTATATTTCATTCAGTCACAATTTAGTAATTTTCTATATCCCTTTACAGTATGGGGATATTGTGGAGCGACACTTGAAGGACAAGGATGTGGTTCTGTTCAACAGACAGCCGTCTCTACACAAGCTCAGTATCATGGCTCACTATGTAAGTCTCTACACAAGCTCAGTATCATGGCTCACTATGTAAGTCTCTACACAAGCTCAGTATCATGGCTCACTATGTAAGTCTCTACACAAGCTCAGTATCATGGCTCACTATGTAAGTCTCTCTACACAAGCTCAGTATCATGGCTCACTATGTAAGTCTCTACACAAGCTCAGTATCATGGCTCACTATGTAAGTCTCTACACAAGCTCAGTATCATGGCTCACTATGTAAGTCTCTCTACACAAGCTCAGTATCATGGCTCACTATGTAAGTCTCTACACAAGCTCAGTATCATGGCTCACTATGTAAGTCTCTACACAAGCTCAGTATCATGGCTCACTATGTAAGTCTCTACACAAGCTCAGTATCATGGCTCACTATGTAAGTCTCTACACAAGCTCAGTATCATGGCCCACTATGTAAGTCTCTACACAAGCTCAGTATCATGGCTCACTATGTAAGTCTCTACACAAGCTCAGTATCATGGCTCACTATGTAAGTATGGAAAAGACAGTGGCTTCCAATCCTTCAAGGCTGTTCCAGCCTTTTTCACACTATGTATTCCAATTGCAAGACATGGTAGATGTGAGCCATAGAGTGGCCACTGATCTGGTGTACTAGTTAGAGCTTCTGGCCTATTTCAGTCAATGACTGTGTCAAAAGTTCAGTAGCCATTGCTCACCAAATTATGTTGTTGTTTTTTTTTTAAATCAACATGAGCAGAGCCTTGTATTGACAAGGCACTGAGTCTCAATGTCCTTCAAAGACTGAAAGAAGGATATATAGTTGAGTGTCCACAAACAAATATCATTCACTACCTTGGACAGGGTTCAAAAGAAGTATGACTTGACTTAAGAAGACTCTCCTAACTGAGGATTGGAACTGTGTTATGCTATTCAGCATGATTTGCACAGATTATAGGTTACAGCATAAGAGTTAAATCACATTGAAATGAGGTGTAGGTCATACTAATATGGATCATCATTCAGCACCAAGGACAGATCAGGATCTTGACTTGTGTTCTCTCCAGGCGAAGGTGATGCCCCACAGAACGTTCCGGTTTAACGAGTGTGTGTGCACGCCGTACAACGCTGACTTTGACGGAGATGAGATGAACCTGCATCTCCCTCAGACAGAGGAGGCGAAGGCTGAGGCTCTCATTCTCATGGGGGTAAATAACATACTTAAGTGGAAACTTTTTTGATAATCTTCGTAATAAGTCCATGATGCTTAGTTATTATACCAGGCCCTGTGCCAAAGTGATTCTCTTTTTGTAAGAGAATTTATGTACAGAGGATTATCAGTTTTAAGAAATTCATGAATTTTCCAGTAATTTTTTTTAGTTAAAGTCGGCTTTGATGTAGGTTTAAACTTTTTAAGTCCTTAAAGACCTCTAGTTTGCTTTGGTCTACCGTAGATACTTGAATTATTTTTACTCTAAAATTTGCAGCAGTTGATTTTTTTAAATATCTTAAGTAATGTAATAGAAAAAAAATGTAAAGAGTATTCTACATCACAATCGCCAGAAATACATTTTTCATGCATGTTTTTTAACAGGTTTAGTCCAACCTGGTTATCCCACAGAATGGTGAACCGCTGATCGCAGCCATCCAGTATTTAACTTCCATTCTCTTTCCCATAGGTGCTAAACAGAGAAGCAGCATGTACCGTGTTTAACCTCAAATTCTTTACAGCAAGGACTTTATTTTATGTAATTCTTACCCACAGGTCAAGTCTAACCTAGTAACCTCCGGGGAACAGTGAACCTCTGATCGCGACCATCCAGGACTTCATCACGGGGTGGTACCTGCTGACGTAGAAGGACACGATGTTCAATGTTTCTACCTTAAGCTTAAAAAATTTCTTTCATGTATTTGTAACCCACAGGTGAAGTCTAACCTAGTGACCTCCCGGGAACAGTGAACCTCTGATCGCGACCATCCAGGACTTCATCACGGGGTGGTACCCACTGATGCAGAAGGAAATGATGTTCAATTTTTCTACCTGAAGCTTAAGACATTTCTTCCATGTACTGTAACCCACAGGTAAAGTCAAACCTGGTGACCCCGCGGAACGGTGAACCGCTGATCGCAGCTATCCAGGACTTCATCACGGGGTCGTACCTGCTGACGCAGAAGGACACAATGTTCGACCGCGCCAAGGCGTGTCAGATCATCGCCTCCATGCTGTCCGGCGGGGACAGGACGGAACGGATCGACCTGCCGCCTCCTGCCATCATGAAAGTGAGCACAGCATTCGTCTTCTTGAATTATGCATTCTTTTTAATACACTGTGCACAGTTAAGGTTTGATGACAGTGGCACGAAAAGAAATGACTGTTAGTTCTGCCAAATTACTGAAATTCAGAATACAGTAAGCTTGGCATAAAAGTGGGAAGATATTCTTAAACATGTTATATGTTACATCTTTAAAAGAAATTTCACAGGAAATAAAGGTGACAAGAAAGATTCAGATGAACATGACGGAAACAAATTCTGGCCTTTTAAAAAATCTATACCACATTCTTGTCTATTGATTGCGTGAACAAATAATAGACTCCCTCTTTGCTCGTCTTGGTTGCCAGTCTATAGCAGTGTCTGATGCATACGGTGTTGGCTCAGCAGGAATCATAAGTGTAAAACTAAAGTCTTAGACAGATCTAGACATAAGATGTGTGTTTAATCTTGACCTTTCCTGTTGTTTCCCCAGCCCATGTGCCTGTGGACAGGGAAGCAGATCTTCAGTCTCCTCCTCAAACCCAACAAGACGTCTCCCATCAGGTGTAACCTCAAGGCCAAGACCAAGTCTTACACCAAGGGGGAAGATCTCAGCACTAACGACTCTTGTAAGTGTATCAGGGCTTGAAATTCAATATTGTGACCTAACAACCAAACTTAAGCTTAAATTTAGTTAAAAATCAGCTGCATATCTCCTATACTGGGTGAACAAAAGTGGATATGCACCCAGTATTTCGAAGAGTCACTACTGCTACATAAACAACACCGGTGAGAAACTGCTACATGTAGTTGTTAGACTTAATCACCAAATTTAGAAATAACTTGCAACTTCTTCAAAATGTTGTATGACAACTCATGTACAGGTGCATGTATAAGGGTATAAAAAGAAGCTAAAACGTTCTTTATTATCAAAGTAATAAAAAGAAAAAGTATCATTGTTATATTCACATTTTGTTTTTCTATCCTTTCAATGCTAACACAGGACTTATATTATAACTGTATTTTGCATGCAATGCATGAAATTTTTACATGTTCAGTTTCTGAAAATGTTGGCAATAATTTGATCAGTTCATTCTTTAATCTTGAATTTGTTCCTATTTCCCCAGTTGTAATAATCCGTTGTGGAGAGTTACTGTGTGGTGCTATGGACAAAGCCATGCTGGGGTCCGGCTCCAAAAACAACATCTTCTACATACTGCTGAGGGACTATGGAGAGGAGGTCAGATAGTCATATCATATTTACTAGACCCTGAAATATGTACTCTATTTGGGATCATCCATATAGAGTACATACAAATGTTTGTTGCCTGAAATGAAGTGGTTGTTAGTAATGTTCTTTTTTTTTTTGACCAATATCTTGTGATCTAAATGTATTAGTACCCACCTTCAAATTGTTACAAGCTTTGGGGAATGAATGTTACCATCATAATCAAGTGCACAACACTTTGAGCTCACAAGACATCAAGATTCAAGTGTCATTTTAATCAAATATCTTGAAATTTGTTTGATTAACATGTAAAATGATGTTTATTGTGAACAACAAATCCTGTGTGTGACTTTAAAATGTAAATATTACGATATTTATAGCAGATTTGTTATTATATTAGCAATTTAAGCATGTACGTGTATTGCACATCTGCAATTTAGCCGTAGGGCTACAATGATGTACTTCAAGTGTGTAACAGTTGATCAAATAAACCAGTTCATGATCTTTGAATTTTGTATATTCTGTACCAGGCTGCTGCTACAGCAATGAGTCGCCTGGCCCGGATCTGCCCGTTCTTCCTCAGTAACCGCGGCTTCTCCATCGGTATCGGAGACGTCACGCCAGGGGAGGGTCTCCTCACTGCGAAGAAGAACCTTCTGGACACTGGGTACGGCAACTGTGACTCCTTCATCAGAGAGCTGGAGGAGGGGAAGCTACAGAGTCAACCCGGATGTACTCCGGATCAAACTCTGGAGGTACGCTTTCTTTTCTTTCTTTTTTTTGCTAACATTTTTGTATAAATAAATGCATTTATCCTGTCTGGTTTTTATTTTCTGTTTTGGAATATCTGTGATACATCGATGTCACTAGCTGACCAGTCTATGGCCATGTGCTGGCCACTTACCAAGCAACATTGTTTTTGGCTGTAACTGTTTCAACATTTTTGGATTTAAGTCCTGTGTCATCTGTCATCATTTTGGATGTCTGGAAGAATCCTGACAGTAGGCCATCTGAATTACAGCCTCTGTTGGTACATGTAGGAACTTCAATTAGAAATGTCTGTACACTTCGAAGTTTCACAGTGTTTGAGATCTGTAGTGCAGCAGCACCCCCAGGTATACACAGTTTAGAGATGCAGGAGTTCATTTTATTGGGGGGCGCTGTATTAGAGATCTCTTTAGACACATTATTCATGGTGGCAGATAGTGACCTGGTGGAATTATGTTTGTAGATGTTATCATGAGAACTTTTTTTTTTTTTTTCTAGGCCGTTATCCTGAAGGAGTTGTCGGTTATCCGAGACCACGCAGGAAAGGCCTGTCTGACAGAGCTGCACAAGAGCAACAGTCCGCTCACCATGGCCGTTTGCGGGTCGAAAGGTATATATATAATGCATTCCTCTCTGACATTTCATAGTCACAGAAGATGCAGTTTTTCACATAGCTGCTTGGAGGCAGTATTACACAAGAGCAATAGTCTGGAGCTGACGCCGCTGCTATAGCTGGCCATAGGAAAGCATGGTAAAATGAATGGAAACAAGGCTTCATAAAAAAAGTGCTAACCCGAATTACAATCTTAAAACTTCTTCTCCAACATTAAGTCACAAGGGTCTACTTGTTAACACATGCAAAGTAAACACAGGATTGTTCAGCTCAAACTATGAACATCTGACTCAAGTAAGCTGGAGGTGCTAAGGGGGCAGTATCAAGAGCAAGTTAGAGCAACAACAACAGCACCATGGCTGTATCCACGTATGCAATAAACCTGCCATTTCATAGTCCTGGAAGGTGACGTTTTCCAAAGTGCTGCTAAGGGGCAGTATTACACAAGAGCAACAGTAACAGAATTTTATTTCATCCAGGTTCGTTCATCAACATCTCCCAGATGATTGCGTGTGTGGGACAGCAGGCCATCTCAGGACAAAGGGTGCCTAACGGGTTTGAGGACAGGGCACTCCCACACTTCAAACGCTACTGTAAGTTCACCTACATGTAGTAACATGTATATACAAGCAGCAGCTTTGTCCTTGTTTTAAAATGTCAATCTACAGTATGTCAGTGACATCCCTTGTAATTTTCCATAGTATTAGATTATATTTACGTAAAAAAAGGGCCTTCTCTCAAAGACCAATCCTGGCAGTCTTTTACATCATCAGTTTTAAAAAAAAGTCAAAACAGTGTCAAGAAAACATCTTAGAAGGCTTTTGAAGAAAGAAAAGAAGATATCTTTTCTCCAATTGCATGGTCCTGGGTTTTAATAGAATTTAGAAACTCTTTGTGTGTGTAAGAATATTAGTTGACCAGCAAAAAGGTTTTTCCTATATAATATTTTTTGCCTCGGCCTAGAATAAAATAATCACAATCATGCTTTTCCAACAATCTCAAAAGAGTCCAGAATTAAATCAGCTTGTTTTTTGGGTAAGATTTGATGCATCTTTCAAATTTCTTTTTTCAAATTTCTTTTTTTCTTGATTTTCAGCCAAAGAGCCAGAAGCCAAGGGTTTTGTGGAGAACAGTTTCTACTCTGGCCTGACTCCGACTGAGTTCTTCTTCCACACCATGGGAGGCAGGGAGGGTCTGGTGGACACAGCTGTCAAAACCGCCGAGACGGGGTACATGCAGAGGAGACTGGTCAAGGTGCGGGGTTTACTTTGTTCAGTATTGTGGTTGTTGCAGCAGCCTTTTGAATGCTAGTCTTATTGCTAGTCTAATTATGGTTAGCATGACAACAAAAGTTAATAACACACACCATGTATGCTAAATACAAGCCATATAAAAGAGTAGCAATAGGTTGTGATTCCCTACTAGCTGATTGATGCCATTAACATAGAGATGTATTACATTGCTAAACCTAAAGCATTCAGACGATAACAATTGATATTTCTTCCAGAATATGTCCGTCAGTTAAGAATAGACAGAAGGGAGAATGCAAGGGAATTATAATTGATTTCTAATGTGTCTTTTAAGTTGATATGATTGCCTTGCAAATAGTTGAATAATCATCACAACTTTTATGTAAACACACTAAGTCTTGTAATAAACTTTCAGATGAGATTTCCATATTTGTGACATTTCCTGCATAAATTTGCATACTGTGATACCTTATTTCAGTCCCTGGAGGACCTGTGTTCGCACTATGACCTGATGGTGAGGAACTCCATGGGAGAGATCATACAGTTCATGAAAGACTTAATGCTAAGATTTGCATATTTGTGACATTTCCATGTATAAATTTGCATATTTGTGATAACTGATTGCAGTCTCTGGAGGACCTGTGCTCGCACTATGACCTGATGGTGAGGAACTCCATGGGAGAGATCATACAGTTCACGAAAGACTTAATGCTAAGATTTGCATATTTGTGACATTCCCATGTATAAATTTGCATATTTGTGATAACTAATTGCAGTCCCTGGAGGACCTGTGTTCGCACTATGACCTGATGGTGAGGAACTCGATGGGAGAGATCATCCAGTTCATGTACGGGGGGGACGGGCTGGATCCGGCCGCCATGGAGGGGAAGGACACGCCCGTGGACTTTCAACGGGTCCTGGACCATATCAGGGTGAGGACAGAATTTTCTTTTTGTTTATCTATTTATTGGTTTGGCTGTTCAGGACACACAGCCAGGGCTTCTCAACTAGTCTGTGGCTATTACAGAGGGCTGGTCCTGCTGACAAAGGCAAGAGATTACAGAAACAAATTCATTTTTAGATAGCTGTGTATAATGAAGAAAGGAATCCTTGTACTCAGGATGATCATGATGCTGGCTTTTCCAAAAATTCTACAAAAAGTACTTTAGATGAAAGGTATTACTACTTTTTTTTTTAGTATTTCTGATGTCTATATTGTACAGTTACATTGCACCATGTACTGGGTATTTGATATCAAATTTGCCTTACTTCACAGTTGCACTCCAAATCCTTCAGTACAGCGACGACTTTAAAAACAAAGACTTGATATGAAAAGAAAATGAATGCCATAGGTAAAACGCATGTGGTGCAGGTGATTTTGAATATGTAGATGTATTTTAGTATGTAGATTAAGGTTATTCTGAGTCACATTTCTGAATGTTGTCCTTTCATTCTTTTCCAGGCAGTTCACAGATGTGAGGGGGAACCGGTTCTAACCAGTGCTGAGCTGGTCAAGAAAACCGCCGAGATAGTGGACAAGCCTGAGTTCATGAGTGTCAGCGAAGAGTACAGGAAAGAGATCAAGTAAACAACAATGATGAACATTATTTTTCAGCAGAATACTATTATCATTTATAATAGTATTTGTGATAAAAGTAAATTTTGTGTATGCAAACAAATTTCTAAAGATAAATTGTGTTGTGAAAATTGCAGATGTTGGGAATACTGTAAAAGGGGAAATATTTGTCACGGGGGATTTAAGTCGGGATAAAATGGAGTGTTTGCGGGAGTTATATGATTGTGGGTGAAACAAGGGGCTAGGAGGGCAGAAGACATCAAAACCTTTGGGGGTGGTTTTAAGTTTGTGGTTAAGAGCTCACCATGAAAACGTAAACATAGAACCCTACAAATATTTCCCCTTTTACTGTAAGCCCAAGTATATCCTACTTGGGTCGTATCTACATTCAAATTGATGATTTAATTTGTTGTCCAACCTGTGCGACTTGTCTTGCATACTTACCCTTTACTGTTTCTGTCATGAGTAATGATTTTTTCTTTCTTCCTCTTGTGTTTTTGTGCCTTTCCTTCCTCCCTGTGCCCTGTATGTCTCAACTTCTAGTAAGCATTTCTGCAAGGCCATCAAGTAAGGACTTAATTCATTGTGTATTTTCAAAAAATTATGCCTTTTAGACTATCTCAGATACAACTGTACCTACTTTTGAAACAAAAGTAAGGCTAAGAACAATTTTGCAAAATACTGGTAGTGGTATAGTAATGAAATTTGGAATGATGGAAATAATGACTGTTTTTATTTCAATTTCAGGGATTTTGTGGCTGAAATTGCAGAAAGGGTGGAAGCAACACACGAGAAATACAAGATCCAAACAGGTACAGAATACAATCAACATGTCACAAACATAGTACATGTAAAGGCAATGAGATTTCAAGGCGGTATTTAAGGCATTGCAAAGGAGTAAAGAGAACTGTGACAGAGTGCATCAGATCTCTTGATTTGGTTAATATAAGATTGACCCACCGGGCCAAGAAGACAAACAGACCTCAGTAAGAGAAGCAGGGTTACAAAAGCTGCTTGGGATCATTCCTTACTCCCTTTGCAAAGTTGTAACTTCTGTGTTTGTAGCACTAGGCCTAGAAAGGGACATTGAGGACTAGCCTGACTAAATCAAGCTTCTTCCAGCCCTTCCACTGATCAGCTCAATAAGCTCTCATAAGCGAAAGACTGTTTGACACAGGCTAGGGTGAGAACTGACTGACCAAATTGGGGAAACAAGGGTTACATTGGCTGCATGGGAACTTTCCCTACATCATTTACAATGTTGTAACTTCTATGTCTTAACTACTAGGTTCATAGAGTGACAGTATGGTCTAGCTGACTCAATACATAGGAGAGATAGCAGGCATTACAAAGGCTTTCTGTAACATTCCCCACTCCATTTACAAAGCTCTAACTTATATGTGTTAACCCCCAGGCCCAGAGAGTGGCACCCAGCCCCCAGTCCTGCTGCAGTTGGAGAGGATCACCCCGACCCAGCTGACACAGTTCTTAATCATGGTCAGGGACAAGTACCTCAGGGCCAAGATAGAGCCAGGTGGGTGCAGCAGGGCTAGGACATAGTAATCAGTGTGTGTTTGTATGTGCGAATGGCGTTCAGCACCAAGGACAGATCCATTTGCTTGTGTGTAGATGGTATTCAGCACCAAGGACAGGTGTGTTTGGATAGTGTCCTGTACCAAAGAAAGGTGTGCTTGTGTGTGGATGGTGTTTAGCACCAAGGACAGGTGTGTGTGTGTGTGTGTGTGTGTGTGTGTGTGTGTGTGTGTGGATAGTGTTCAGCACCAAGGACAGGTATGTTTATAGGTATGTGTGTGTGTGTATGAATATGGATTGTGTTTATCTTTGTGTGTGTGTTAGTTACTTTATGTGTGTGTGTGTATATATGTCACATTATATGTGTGTGTGTGAATAGTGTTCAGTACCAAGGAAAGGTGTAAGTGTGTGTGTGTGTTTATATGTGTGTGCGTGCAACGTTTTGTCAGAATTATAGCTCTGAAAATACACACCAGGTCTTGAAGCAATACAGGTGATGCTGTACAGGTTGAAAACATCTTTTCCCTTATCAACAGGTACTGCAGTTGGTGCTGTGTGTGCCCAGAGTATAGGAGAACCTGGGACGCAGATGACCCTTAAGACCTTCCATTTTGCTGGAGTCGCCTCCATGAATATCCTTCAACATATATGAACATTTGTTACTGACTAGTTATTAGCTGTGTAATATGTATACTGAAGACACCATTTAGAAAGTTGCAAACAATGTATATGTCACAGTAGAGCTTGAAATTCAGGAGAAATCGGAATTCTCCTAGTAGAGATTGGGATTCCAGTCTCTACTAGGAGAATTCCAAGCTCTACTGTGACATATACATTGCTAGAGTCCACTTCATGAATATCCTTCAACAGGTTTTGCTCTTGTCACAGCTTATTGTTTGATGTCATGATATAGTTAATATATTGAAGACTTTTTTTAGAAGTTAAAAATGGCTTTGTCCAACATAATACATAGAATGTAGATGTTACAGACATTTACAGTTGTCATTATGGTAGACTTTGTCAGTTTTTCTTCTTCTCCTAGAACTTAACATACTAGCTCTGTATGAAACTGCACACAGAAGTGGAGTCCTTTGTAGCTTACCTCCTTAACCACCTCGCACATATCACCTTGGGCGTCCCCAGAATTAAGGAGATCATCAACGCGTCTAAGAACATCAGCACGCCCATCATCACCGCACAGCTGGAGGACGATACGAGCGCCGAGTTCGCACGCAGGGTCAAAGGGCGCATTGAGAAGTCCCTTCTCGGAGAGGTTTGTATGATACAGTAGTATTATTACGTAACATTATTATGATGCATTATTGCATCCAACAACTGCAGCTTGATAGGGTTTGTACATGAAGGCTATTGGATTCCCTTAAACAAGCTGGAGTTCTTACATTTATATGTGCCATTATTATCTCCATGAAAAATGGAGAAATTGTTTTTGGCGTGTCTGTGTGTCTGTCTGTGTGTGTGTGTGTTTCCGGACTATTGTAGTCAGCATAACTCAAGAACCTCTGGATGGATTACTATGATATATGGTATGTGGGCGGGTGTTGTGGAGCCGAAATTCATGGTCGATTTTGGGCTCCCTGGTATGTGACCTTGGTACTGCAGCAGAACTTCAATTTTCCTATATTTTGAACTGGACGTGCTATGGTTAGGGTTAGGGTTTGATTTTTGGATGGCAGATAGCTTGTGATGTAATGAAGAAGTGGTGTAGGTTTGGGCCCCCTAGCAGCTTGCTCTAGAACTGCAGGGGGGTTATTGTGAAAATCTTCTAAGGAGAATTACTGAACAAAGGAACAAGGGATTTTTTTGTATATTGCTTTGTCCCTTCATCAGGGCATAACTGGACCTGTTGTGTTGATCCTTAAAGGGGTTTATTACCGGTTATGCCAAAAATATGACTGACTGTGCAAGGAATATTACTTCTTTATTTATTTAAATCTTTCTGTAATTGTAGGTTTATTGTGTCTAATGTACTTGTTGCTTGTGTTGCAGGTAACTGAGTACATGGAGGAAGTGTACCTACCAGACGACTGCTTCCTTCTTATCAAACTACACATGGACAGAATAAAACTGCTCAAGGTAGGAGTGTACTTTTTTCCATACTTCTTTCAATCTTGTGATTAATCCTTTTCTTTGACCCTGTAGCTTAGAGATATACTTCAGGCCCCAATCTAACCAGAGTAAAGGACAAACATAACTGTTTAATATTGGGTTTAATCAGAGTCCGTACAGGTATTCTACAGCATTAACTCAGGGTAATAATCTAGGAAGTTGGCATCTAGAAGCATGTTTGATGCCCTTTTGATTTAATTACATGTATTACTATCTCCCAATGTATGAGTATAAAGCGGTTTTAGTTTCACATCTACATGTACTCCTATTTAGTATTTGACTTGAAATCCACTATGAACTTTGTGAAATAAAGTGGCAGAGAACCTCCCTAGAACTAGTCTAAGAGCAGTACACACAGAGGTGTGTATGCTTAGGCTTAAAAATTCAGACTGCCATGTATGCCGTGTAAGGGATTAGGGGAGCTCCTTTCTTGTGGGAGCTACCAAGTTAAGGACACATGTGAGTGGGCAGGCTTGCCTTCACCTACATGTACTTTATTTGAGTGAGAACCGAAGGGATGCAGAAGACAATGACCTGACGTGTGTACAAAGAATACTGATTATTTTTTCCGTGTTTCCAGCTGG